>NW_010321152.1:38416-55289 GCF_000700745.2 Antrostomus carolinensis
GTGTGAAGAGAACAAGTAAATCTGGCATAAAGCAACCCATCAGCTCCTATTAGCCCTACTCTTGGGTATGGCAGCTGGGATGGGCCAATGGCTATAACTAGCCACTTTCTCATCATTTTACTTAAACTCTCAAGAGATAGTGATGAGATCCTATTGGCCCAATTAGCATCTAAATCTTTTCAGACTATCTTATCTCAGAGTTAGTCGAGATTGTTTGGACAGATGAAGCTACAGAGCTAAAAAATACTGAGAATGACACATTTTGACATGAATTGGTCATTTCTTCAAGAAAGAGGAAGGATTATTTCTCTCTTACCATTTCCCTAGCAACACAGAAAATGAAGGGTTCTTTTTCATTTATAGAAGAGCCTTGATTTCAGAATTGCTGGAAAATGCTTGTAACCAAGGCATCTTCTGAATAGCACAGGACTTCCAGTTAAAACCCTAAGAGCTTTTTAGACTTTATGTCTTATTGTGGCAATTTTTTCAGACAAAAGGAAATTACAAAGCCTGAGGTATGGGAAGGCTTTCATCATACCTTGTAGTGCTCATATTATAATCCCTCCCTAGGAGAGAACTTGCTTGACAAATACTATAAATAGGAGTCTACATAAGATAAATAATTATTCATCTGCTGATAAATTCTGACAGATCACCTTTCTTATACAACTGGAGTGAAAGACATAGAAGATCCTTGATCTGTTAATGGGCAAATGCACTCTGAATCCAAACTGCCTTGAAAAATACTGAAAGCTTTAAAATGTTAATTTCCATTTTTCTCTTTGTCAGTGAAGTAGTACCACTGAACTCTAAGCATTATATTGACACAGGACTGTGGAGTTTTTGTTTATTTGTATGGGTTTTTTTACTTTTTCACCCTATTAATGTTTAGTAGAGTTATTTTCATTCCCAGTAAATTCAGACTAAGTTCTCAACCATTGCTTTTTGTCAGGGAGGCTGGCCACTCTCTCATTTGAGAGAAAGGGTTAAAATTAATCATAATTAAATCAAGATATGATTTAATTCTTACTTCTTACCAACTGCTACACTTGTTCTTTAGTCAGAGTCGTGGTGTTGATTGCAAATGGCAAGCAAGTAATATTGAAGGAAAAAAGTAAAAAAATTCTACAATCTCCAACTATAATGCCATCATGTAATGATTGCTGGAGTCACCAAACTAAGAATTTCAGCTAGTCTCATTCTTTATAAAGACTGAAGAAATTTTTAGGCAAGGCACTCAGATGAATATACAAGTATATGTCATTAAATAGAACCTAGAAATGGAAACAGATACAATCTCTACAGCTTCTTTACTCCTGTCCTGCCAGTTTTCAGGGACAGGTGGTGACTAGTGCTGAAGACGAATAACAGAAGTATTTCTCCTTTTCTGCCAGACCGATTATTTTTAGAATCACTGTGCTACTGACAGTTTGGGGCCTGCTATGGTAAGACATATGAAAAATCAGAATAACACACCTCTAGTGTACAAAAGGATAATGATTTTTAAGAGGTTTAAAAATACATGAATGCATAATAATTTGTCTTCCAAAAATCTTCCACTGAAGCCATGGGGGAAAAAAAAAGTAATACAAGTTTTAACCATGTGATACAGCCACATTTTTCAGATATTTTTCAGTGGAACAGCTTAGGGTAGGGTTTTTTTCCCCATTTCTGCCCACAAAATTAAACATTTAAAATAAAATTATAATAGTTCATATTCAAATTGAACCCTCCATGCCAGATCTCTGAAGAATAATGGTGCTAAAAATAAAACGTTACCAGGGAAACTGAATGGAACAGAAATTAGCAATAGGCCCTGATCTAAATCCACTGATATAAATGGGAACAGGATCAAACTACACTGAAGAAAATAAATCTGTGTTCCAGAATTTCCTTCTTTCACATTTTAGAGGCTTCTGTTCCACGTTTGTGAAGAAAGTGGTTTGAGCTGAAATTACACATAACCTGTGAATAGAATACACATTCTTAGATTCACTGTGCTGGGTACTGTGAATTCAGCAACAGGAACTTTTGCACAGGTATTTTTAAGAGGACACTGGCCCATTTTTGCTCCCTTGTCCTTTAAGACTCCAGACAAGAAACAGGAAATAGACTTCAATTGAGGAAATACTAGAAAAGAGCAGAGAAGGAGGCAATATAGCTGACTGCATGGGAAACCTGCAAGGCATATCTTAGCCTGGACTTTACCTTGTGGAAGAAACATGATGATAGGTGGCAGGCATAGGTACGTGGCGTCACAGAACAATGAAGGAGAATACATGGCTGGCTGATGCAGGAAAGGGACCAATTGGTTGGATAACTGGCTCAGCAAGAACACAGAAAAGGAACTTACTTCACGAGAAGGAAGAATGAGAGTGAAGTCCAAGTTCCAGTGGTCAGGATGAGGCAGACACTGCCAAGGAAGTTCAGTTGTAAAATGGTCTGTGTTTCCACATAAATATAAAAAAAGCAACAAGTATAAAAAGACAAACTGGTTCAGTTTTCTCTCAGAACTAAAAAGTATTGTCCTTGAGAACATTATTCACCAACTTTAATCATTCACAGCTGCTGTTATCACTCACTTGGCTAATACTTCCTGGTCCTGGGGGCCACAGGCCATAACTCCGCTTTTTTGAAGAGAGGTAACATGAAAAATGGGGAAATTCCCATTGAATAAAATACACCTCACTTTTTTCCATCACTAACAGAAAGGCACAGCTGAATGCTAATGCTCTCAGAACTCCCAAACCTGCATTCCTACAGCACTAGGCCAAACATACAGATCTCATGCCAAAGAAGTGGCTTTTGTTAAAAACCCCATCATTGTCTTACGACAAAGCCCAGATGCAATCTTTGTACAGGAACCACTCCACCAGCAGCTCAACAGAGCAAATATTTGTACATGCAAGTAACATTATTGCAACCCATGGGAATTCTTATATTATTATGCACACACCAACGTGATCAAGATTCTGTAATTGTACTCCTGATTCTTGGTTGCTGTATTACTGCCTATAACTGCTAGTTCTGGTTTTTATTCAGTTCTAGTTTTCATAGTGGTATTTTGTTTTCCAGTTCAAAGAGATTCTTACCAGGTCTGGTTTAATGATTCTTTCTTATGGCAATGCAGGAAATCTCAGAGTACCTTATTTCACTACAGCTGATGAGGCTACTCTTTACATTCTTTCATGCAAATTTCTTAATTTACTAGCAGTGTAGTGGGGAAGGAGAGACAGGAAAAGAAATTCTGTTAAGCAATTCAGCATTTCCTACTAAATCAAGAATGAGGTAGATTTTGCTCTTGTTTACAATGACACAATCACGCTGACAAGTAGAGGGCTTTGGACAGGCAAAGGCAGAGAAATACTTCAGACATAAGTATATTACTGTTAAAGACAAGCATGATTTTGCCTAAGTAGTCTGCCTAAGGACTTGTAGAGGAGTTACATCACCTCTCTCTTCAGCAGAGAGAGAAGCATGTACCCAATTATTTCTTAAATACAGTTTCAGACTGTAATAGACTTCCCATCCATTTCCTCACAAGCAGCTCAAAGGCTGGTTTATCTCCGTGTTCCAAATTCCCCATTCCAAAGCCAGTCATTTAGGAGTCAGTCCTGGACTTCTATGTAAGGTTATTGCAATTACAATCCTTCAACAGCAAAAGTTTTACTCTGTTGGTATCTCTGGTTACAAATCAAAACCAAAATACAGCTCCTGGCATGGCTTTTTTACATCTAACTGAATATCCTCATAAAGGGGAGTGAACAAGACTCTCAATCTCCACTTAGTGCCAACTGGCTACAAGACGTTCCCAAGCCTGGTGTGTACTGCAGTGATTTCCCCCTTAGCATAAGATCTAATAACCTGAGTAAGTTTTACATAACTAAAATTTCCTCTATTCTTTTCACTTACATTAGTTACTCTTCCATCTTATGTTTCTGAACTCCTTCTGAGAAAGTCAAAAGGTGGAAAATTATTCAGGATATATTTCATTAAGAATCTAGGTAACTCTAATTTCAGCATACAGAAACACATATTCATAAGTATAGAGTCACCTACCACAAATTAAAAAAACAAACTTCTCTATTTCTGAATAGGTTAGTCTGTTGCTATAAAATTGCCAATTAACTATTTTCAGACAGAAGACATTACTTCAGGATTATTTAGAGAAGTGAAACGACTTCAGACTTGACATCTCCATCCTACATTTGCTAATTTTAGCACCAATCTCAAGCTTATTTCCTCACTTCACTCACGACTTCACTGTGGTATTGGTATCAGAGATCTCTGCCACAACATCCATGCCTACTCAGTGACGACAGAAAGGCTCCGCTCTGCACTACTGCCCCCCAACTGAGGAAATCTTAATGTCTACATTCTCCTTCAAAAGAGTGAAACCTTAACACTTACAAAAGTAACTACCTAAATACCTGTCTTCCCTTGAGGATCACGGTGTAAAACTCCCCTGCATCCCCAGACTTGTTCTAGATAAAGCCTAGAAACAAAAACACCAAAGAAAATCTGTACTGTCTATGACACTGACAACTTCATACAAACCAGGCCAGTCAAAACTCAGAGGGCACACTGCCTGATAGGAGCACTTTGCCACATATGAAAGCAGACAAATTCCACGTAGTAATGTCTATAGCATACTGCATCTACAAAACACTGGTGCAGCGTAATTGTTTGATCCTTACAGCACAGCAGTGAGCTAAAAAAGGATAATTATACCTCTATATACATAATATACAAGAAGAAAGAGCTATGAGGCTTGCTATTTTTAAAGGGTCTTCCCAGATCCCCAACCATTTAGTTTCTCTTCTGCAGTTCAGAGGCTTACCACTCACATAGGTATAATGTAGGCTATATTTGGTATAAAAGTTTTTTAAAAAATCCTGTAATACTGGCCACACAATGGCTTCCTGCCACTGAACCCCCCACTCTGAGTTGTCTTAGTTCTTCACCATTTAGGAAGTCAGTGCCATGCTTTTCCAAGCTACTACTCATCAGTTTAAAGGTGGTTTTTGATCTCCCAATTAAAAAAAAACAGGAGACGCAGAACTAACCACAACAGATCATCAGCTAACACTGGAAAGGCTTAAGGAGTTCTCCTTAATTCGGAGCTGTGAATTCTGATGAAGAAGCCACTATAATCTGCTATACAGAGAAGAGCAGCAGCTTTAACTGGCAATGCAGAAACATTTTGGCACATGATCAAACCTTAAAGCAACAGAAACTCAGTGCAACCTTTTCTGCAAAGAAATTTTCCCTTTTTATTAAAATTCTAAAACTGATAGCTCAATTCACTTAAAACAATCATTCAAATATAAGGAGGTGGAAAACAAGTGAACTAGACAGAAACTTCTGGACTTAGCCTCATCCTCTTCTTTTCATTACTAACTCCTCCCATGACATCTGTAAGAAATTTGCCAGCCTAAAAATCCTAGATTTCGACAGAGGAGGAAAACAAACCAAACCAAACAAATAATAAAAAATAAAAATAATAATTAAAAAAAGATCCTGTAGGAACATAGGTTTGAGGCACATCTGTAGGTCTGCAAGTCTAGATTGCCTGCAAAAGCAAACACCCATAAAATAAATGTCTAGTTCTGGCATTTATGGTATAGAAAAGTTAAATAAAATATATTCAATATTATTCAGTGAGACACAATGAATAAGAGAGCATGAGCACTTAAGTACAGTAAGAGAAGCAGCAGCAGCATCTATAACCTGAAGCATCGGGCAGATAGAGACTAATTTCCCATCCGCGTAACTACAATACAGAGACGCATCACAGGGCTGGTATTTTGGCATTGCTGAACTCTCCAGAGTTACTTGGATTTGATTTGCCTGTGTCAAGCCTCCCATTTGCACTTGGATTTGCTTGTAAGCCATGGAACTCTGACCCTGCAGCTGGATTTCCACCAGAGGAACTCTGTGCATAGGCAGGGGCTCTACAAAGACGCAGGAACTCTGGTGTAAAGATCCCTTTGCAGTTAAGGCCTTAGGTTCTGAGCAAGTATGAGCACAGCCTGTCTTATATTTGCACAGTGAGTCCATAAGCCTTATAAAGACTTCTAGGGGTTACTGTAGCATAGATATCTACTAAGCAGTAACAAATATTCTGCTATTATGTTTTTACTTTCTTTCTCTTAGGTTATGGTGACTGAAATCAGCTGCACTATTTCTATTTTCAACTTTCTTGAAGCTTTTGAAGATGTCACTGCAGATTAAAGAAAGGAATCTTAATTCCCTTTCATGCATAAGGTCCTTGGGTTTTTAAATTGGAAACAATGAAGAAATTGTCAGCTGGAAAACAAAACAATTTGTCATTTCTATCAGATGGAATTTAGCAATTACTAAAACCAATACACAAGAAAGAAACATCTAATATTAAAATCCAAAAGTACAAAATGTTTCTTCCTCTTGCAGAGTCACTTTACGCTGGTCAAGTGGGTGGGTAGGAGTTTGCTCTTTTAAAAAGATGATCCCACTCTTATGCGTCCAGGTTTGACTCATGATGCATGATAATTTGGCTGTGCTAAATCAACACCAACCATTCCAGCTGTAGGAATGAAACCATGAGGAGTACTGAGAGATCACGTGGAAGTCCTCAAATCTCAAAACTTAAGTCAGTATATCAGTATCAAGGAAGGTCTGAATCAAAGTCCAGTGAAGTTAAAGGAAACAGCTTTTGAAAAGAATTTTGGATAAAGCTGTGTGAACTCAAGAAATCAGTCAGCTCAGTGATTTTTTTGTCATCATGAATTGTTTGAGTAGGAACTCAAATTAATTCTATACAATTATTCAGTGTCTGTATTTGCATTATTGCAAACCTACACTTCTCATAGTGGCTTTGAATTCTCAAGCTATGCTTGTCACTTAGTCACAAAAGTCTGAGAATCCCCATCAGAACCCGGACACTGTTACAAATTAGTCATAGCAAAACATCTACCACTGAGTATTACAAATCCCATTGTGTTCTAAAGACTGGCTTGCATTAAAGCATCTGTACCATAGTCAGACACTGGGGGCAGCCAAGCAGGGAGAGGGCTGAGAGCATGATGACTGCTATAAAAATGAAAACCTCATCTCATAGCTTGCTTACACAATCATCACTGAGGAACATTATTCAGGGATTAGAGTTGTTCCTCTTCCCATTCTTCTCCATGTCTCCTTTTAGATGATGTTGGGAAAAGGAGAAAAGTACATTTCAGTGCAAATATTTGCTCAGGGGCATTGACCTCAACAGACTAGTTCAACACATGATAAAGTCTGTACACAGGTATGGAGGCCAAAGCTAGGTAATGCATATCCATACTACTGTTAGACTTCCCAGTTATAGAGTGGACATACTGATAGGTTTATTTAAAAAAATCCTCACCCTTAGTCTGGAAATCACTACTTGTTCAAAATAAAGGTATTCTATCTGGCACCAATAAATACAGCATGAGCCCAAATCAAAGACCTGCCCCCGTCTTGCACTTATAACTCTACCTGCATTTATAACCCGCCCCCTGCCCCCAACTTGCTTTCTTCCTTCCTTACTGTAATCAGAAGCAAAGCTGACCTCTCTAAATCCATGGGTTAAACCAGGGCACATTTGCAATTAAGAACTTCTTGACAAAAATCTTCAGCACAGGTAGTGGCTTACGTATTCATGACACCACACTGCAATGTTGGGGCTTTTTGGTAGTAGTAAAAATTGTCACCGCTCTCTGGAAGTAAAAAGTAAAACTAGACAAGGTTAATCAGTGAAGGATACAATAGAAATCCTGCTTCAAATGTGTTCCTCACCATGTGTAACTGCTTTGTCTAAGCCTAGAAAATACAAGGTTTACATCTTGCAAACAGTATAAAATATTTGATCTCTTAAGAATGAAATTAGATAACAATGGCCAAATTAAGAATTCATTTATCCCAGCATAATCTGAAGTAACTTCAATGCAGCCAGTGGAGCCCTACAAATGAAAGTGGCTGTTATACCAGGTTCATGTTCAATGATTCTGTAATCACTTGAGTTTACACACCTAACAAGTAAAACGATTCTGGCAGCTCTCTGAGCATTATTTTCTCTAAAATGTTACTGACTTTTGTTTTCTATAATCTGTCAGAAAGTTTCACAATATGGGTGTTAATCAGGGATTCTTAAGGGCTATTCATTTTACACACATTTTTGGTTCTCAGATCAGATTCCTATATCCAACTCAAACACAGCTCGATATTATTGTTATTATTAATCGTTTGTTCAGAGTTGTCATTGTGGGCTAAACTTCAAGCTGATGCCACAAGGTTCATGCACAAATTTGCAGACTCAAGGGTGGGTTTTCATATTGTGTTATCAATAGCATTTGCATCTTCTGTTTAATTACTCTAGCTCAAATAAAATGTAGGCATAAGGACTCCAGAGTACAATAGTGTCCCTCCTTACCTTTTAAAAACTTTGTATTGACTTTGAGTGGAGTAGATATTTTAAAATCAATTAAAATGTAATTATTTTTGCTGAAACTCTATTTTAGATTTACAGATACAACCATTTACTTTGGCTTGCATGCCATCTCCTCTGCTTGGGAAGAGAAACAACAATAAGTGATTTATATTTCCCTTCTTCCACCTTCCTCTCCTGCATGTTCCCAACACATCTCTCTGAATGCCAGAAATCAAAACCTGCATGATATCAGCTCAACACATTAAGTTAAATTAACAACAAAAAAAAATCCCAACTCTGAAATAGTCACTTCTGAGTCATGCATGCATCAAAATGCTCAGTAGCCATGTTAATATAACTTATTTCCTAAGCATTATATATATTCTATTATTACTACCAAGAGATAGTAGTCTTTGTCTTTACAGTATAGGCACTGGAGCCTGTTCGAAATGTTAAGACTACATGGAGAGAGCTGGGGGAGGCAAAAGAATCTGAAGAACATTGTCTCAATTGCTGTGGTCCCACATGTAAGATATTGAAATTACAAGTTGGGGATGATTCAGGTATGTCTCTCTTTCAGAAAAGGTAAAACATGAATACCAGCAAGTTGTACTACCTCCAAGATTTCTTATATAGCACAGCCAGTTGCAGTGATGTCAGGAAGCTAAACATCAGATGACTACATTCACATGCAGATCCTTGTCTGCTTTTGAAAATTAATTAAAGCTGAATTTACAACTTCGAGCCAAGTTACCTGCTACCATGACTGATTCTACAGAAATTAACTCAATGAGTCAGGTGGCACTGCTCTCATTGCCCCAAAAAAGTCATGACACATTTTCCCTCTCCCTGCTGGGAGCCCAGTCAGATGTGCCCTACTTCTATGACCTGTTCTTAAAGAGGAAAATAAGGCTGGATCTAGGCCAAGTCATCAAACTTTGAAATCAGTCACTAGTATTATTGACTGATAAACCAGTGTTCTGTAACATCAAGTAAAAATAAAAGCTTGTATTGCAATTAGAAACAATAAGCTAATGAGGCAGTAGGCTTACAGTATTCCTAAAAGATTCTGAGGGACCGTAGGTTTTACAGTCTTAAATTAATACACACTGTTGTGTGCAAGATCTTGAAATTACTAAAAGTAATCAAAACCCTATATATTTTATGTGGCTTGTATGTGTTGGTAACCTGATAGACAAATGGAAGCTACCATTCAAAGGAAATGCCCTGCAGTCACCACCAATAAGCCAAAGTACAGAAGGGAAAACAGGCTGATGAAATGTTATTACTTAGTTTCATTTGATAGAGATAGACTATTAGCACCTGTGAAATAGCCATTTATACATATATACATTTGTTTCTCTGTCTAAATGTAAACTGTGGGTCATTTATCATTTTCTGTAGTCAGGATTCTGTCATCACTGGGTGTTAAGGGCATTCATTTCTTCTCCTACATCTTTTCCATACATCTTTCCACACACCACACCTACATATTTTCTTTTTTTTTTCCCTTCATTGTCTGCAGTGTGGGTCTAATCCACCAGTTTCAGAGGGTACTGGATTGTACCTTACAGTGTGCAGTTTAAACACACAAAGATCTGAAAAATTTCCATGAGATGAAGCATCCACAATGCAATGGGGTACATCAGTACACTGAAGTTGATAGCATTGTATTGAACAAAGTTGACATAAAAAAAGGAATTTAGAACAAGATTCAAAAGAAAGATGGCAATGGACAAAAGCAGATGCACTACAAAAAGTTAAACAATCCTGAAATGAAAACCAGACAGGTTCACAACTACTATACAACTTCATAGCTTCAAATAAACTGAAGTCTATTACTCTATCTTCATCCTTCCATCCTCCATATATCTTTCATATCTGTCAAATAATGACCAAATAATTCCCTATTAAGTCATTTTCTTCACTAACATCACCTCATCTTGTTGCACCAGTTCTTTTATTTCACAGATCATGGCCAATTACTGTTGGTTCCTTTTCTTTTTTTAATTTACCTCCTCATCATAATCTTCTTTACCAAGTGTATTAAACAGGAAGTATTCATTACTCCTAAATGTTTATAACAGTGAGTCTATGGAGCCTGTGGGTGTTAGTATAATGGCATGTCAAAAATAAAGTGCATAAAGAAGAAATATTTATAAAAAGATAAATACCTGTTCACTATTATAACCTATATCCCCTTATTTGTATTTCAGATGGTAAATATTAGCTCCAAACTTCACATGTGCTTGAATTAGGAAACATTTTTTCAGGGGCTTGTGTGAATGTAGAAAGGCTGCTCTAAATAAATAAATTGCAAGTTTGGGACTAACATTTTGATTAACTTGATCCCAAAGAAGAGAACTGGCACAGAGACAACTCATTCCATTAGAAGGTTGAATTTTTTTTTCTTTTACATTTTGCTATTTAGAAGGATATGCACTTGGAAACATAATTCTCAGCAGAACTATGCATATTAGACCATAGCCAGGACAGCCAGCAACAAACAACTGTGCACTCGTTCTGGCTCATCAATGTCAACAGTGGGATCCAGGTAATAGAGATAACTCCTAAATGTCAACTGAATGGCAAAATACCATCAGCAGCTGCTCCTCTCCTTTTCCTTGCTAGGGATACAGCAGCACCACATGCTTCTGCTTGCACATGCATACACACCAAACAGAGAACAAGTGCTTGCTGGGTACCTAAGATCAGAGCAGCAGCCTACCAACTTGCTGCATGTCCTTCCCCATTGCACATGTTATATGAAATGTTAGGCTGGTCTGCAAAATCTTCATGAGCACTTCAGCCTCTCTGAGAAAAACAAGCTGATCTTCTGGATTATAGGATGAAGAGCAAACATTTCTGAAGGCTGCGTGAAAGTGTTCATACTTTAAAAATAACATTGTATGGTAGATTGTAAAGAAACCCTAGATAAAGCATGTCTGCTGATGCAGTAAGTTAACAGTGTTGTGTTGGGGTCTGTGTCCTGCATCATTGTCAAACAGTGTCAGTTTCAATGAAATTTCCACCTGTTCACAGTCTTTACTGCAGTAAAGAAGATTCTTCTCCATATCCATGTGTGAGTTGTCAGTATATGTGGTTAGAAGACATGAAGTTGAATAAACTTTACCATTTTGTACAATTCAAAGCAAAAACTCAGATGTAAATTGTTCTTGGGTTCAATAATCTTTTAATCTCATTGACACCTTTCTATTTTATTTTACCTGAAATTGTCGACAGTTACTTTTGAGTCTGTACTGCAGAACTGAGTACTTACCTAAAACCAAAAGAACAACCTGAGGTAGTTTGTTTGCCTGATAAGCAGCTCTGATAAGCACACTATTTAACTATTGCCTGATAAGCATACTATTTAACACAAGGCTGAATAAACGTTACCTCCCTCCCTCCCTTTCAAAAAAACTCACCTCAACTGCTCCCACTCGCTTTATTTTCTCTTCTGTGTATTCTACTGGCAAACTACAAACAACCTGTTTTCTCCCAGCAACATTTTACATTACCAACAAGCCCATATGCTTTTGTGATATACAATGACTGTATACAAGAATGTCTACCAAGGACACTTGAAAACTCAATAATATTTTGTAATACATGCAGGTAATAAAAAGGTACAGAAGAGGATTTCACTATTTTGTAATACAAAATACCATTAGTATGCAAAATACAAAGTTATAAAACAAGAACAGACTGCAGCTTTTAGTACAAAATTATAAAATTATAACTGCCTATAAAAACAAAGAAGATTCAAAGCTAGCAAGAGTTGTAGAAAGAGCCATATGTTAGCTTCTGTGAATGGCTTAACTAAAGATCATGAGAAAACCGGAGATAACCATCTGCTCCCATGCTATAGAGCACAGGATAGCAATGTAGTAACCTACATTTGCCTTAAAAAGTTCACCTGGAATGCCATCAGGATTCAAAACAGCAAACGTCTGATTTGGGTGATGCTATTAACAGCTCATTTGTTACTTCAGTATGAAATGAGTTAATTCCTCCTGTCAAAAATTATTTTTAGAAAAAAAAGGGTCTGACAAAAAAATGATTAAAAATATATACAATTCCAATTTTTGCTTAGACTTTAATTTATGTTTGCTATTTTAGATTGTTATTCTTATATATATATATATATATATTTCACCATTATTTCAGGATACACTACAAATAGTTGCAGGGTATAGTTTGAAATACCTTTTCCAAATACTGAAGTCAAATGCTACACCTGAAATAATATGAATTTCCATTATGCAGAAAAAGGTTTTAAAAGTTGCTTTGTTCTAAACTAAAATAAAATCAAAACACACTTTCCTTTATGAAATGTAAGTTCAGAGCTTTAACCAATGATGTGCAGGGACTACACAAGAGACGAGGATAACGCACTGCATAAGCTGTATCCGAATAACATTAATATACAGCTGAAATGCAGTTAACAGATATTCTACCTTCCCATATGGCTAAGATAATAATTAACTGGTATTGCTGCGTGACATATTGTGGTTTATTACTAGCTTAAGCATCTGAAACATCAAAAAAGAGCACTAAAGCTGATCAAACCTGAACTCAGTCTAAGTGATGTTCAAGTGGCTTTCAGACTTTTACTACCCTAAATGCAAGTGCAGCTTATGAATATGTCAACAGAGCCAAACGGCAGCAGCTGTCTAGATTCCACTCCTGGAAAAAGCTACTGGGAAGGTGGCTTATGAGAAAGAAAGAAAATCCCATGATACCTCGCTTTTATTCTCTGCATTATTTTTTTTTTTAAATACTGCAGTGCAGTGTAGCAGAAAAAGAAAGCTTACTGAACCTGATGAAAGCAGATTTCTGCTTGAGATCAAAGTGAAAGTACCGTCTGTGATGGAGTAGCTTTGCCCTTCCCAACAAGCTCAGCTGATGATGGGAAATATCTACTGCATGGTCACATAATGGTCTGAGGAAAAAGAACTGATTTCTGAAACAGACTGGACAGTTTGAAAGAGAAAGGCATTGGGTGCTCACTGAAAAAATATCTCTTTCTAAGCAGCACTGCAGCAGCAGCCAGGCTGAAGGCAGAACGGACAGATGGCTGCACATCCACCTGGCGGCGGAAATAATTATATCACCAAGTTTTTCTGAGTTACAAAGAACAGCATGATACAAAACCAGAAACGAAAATGTGTCCTCCTACCATTGCACTAACACATTTTCAGAGCTGCTTTAGCTGAAATGTAAGCCTGACATAATGCACATCCAGTGTCTGTGATGAGCAGCTGGTTATTACAAGAGACATATTAAGAATCTACATTTCTGTAAATCCAGGAATTTCCTCCTCCTTTTACTCACCAACACTCCTCAGCATTCTCCAAATCTGTAATTCAGTAAACCAGGAAAAGCCTCTGGAATTTTACCTTTACTGTCAGCTATGGCTGATAACACACAACACACGTCTAACATGCCATATGCTCTTTTCTTGACATTTATAAAGCTATTTGAGACTAATAATCCTATGTGCTTGGCTATCTTGTAATCCGGACTGACTGGAGCTTCAAAGTGAATTAGTGCTAGAATTGCTTGATGGAGAAAAATATCTCAGTATATGGAAGAACAAGCAGAAATATCAATTCAATAATGTAAGAAAAATCTCAACTGCTCAACTGTTTATGGTTCAGAGGGTTCTCAAACAGTGTCTTTGCGGAAATACACGGGGCCTGATGCAAGCCGGATTTAATGCAGCCGTGTTAAATGACTGATAACCTAAACCAGAGCCACCTTTTACTAGTATTCAATTTAAGCCCTTGCAAGAACATCTACCATGCAATCTCCTGACATTTTCTATGCAATTTATCATCTACAGCTTGGTCATGGATAGAAAGATGATAAAAACTTTCTTCTTCAAAATGTACAGCATTGCTGCTCTTACATTCTTACTATTCTGTTCTAAGAAAACTACCACTCTGAATACATTAAGGCTTCCTAGAACAGCTGTAATTAAATATCTCATTGCACCTCTCCATAGACAAGTATGGCATAAAGCCATCATTTTTGCTTTCTTTCTTTTTATTCATATCAGTTACAAATGAACAAACTCACACAGACATTTTGTGATACCTCTGATAAACCATGTTACTCTGGTGATAACTTTCACTCCAAAGTGCGATTGCAAAGCACCTAGAAGAAAGGCACTAGGAATAAAAATGATCAAAGTTGACATATTTCTGCACAGTTCCTAATAGTTAAAATGCACACTGCTTTAGGATTATACCAAATCACTAATGTTAACTTCCCTTTCCTAGTTCCAGATGAGACCTGGTTTATAGATTCTCCTACAGAAAGCCTCTAAAAGGCAACTTGGGAAACACAGAACATTAAAAAGCTGTTTTTCATGTCTCATTTGGAGCAGCAACACAATATTAAAAGCAGTTGAGTGCCTGACATATTAAGGATTTACAAGAAAACTACTTCAATGAGTTACTGTTTAAAAGACAGTGCTTCATCAAAATATAGACTACATTAAAAGCAAATATAAACTGCACATTTCTGTGATCTCTGAAATGTAAAACTCATACAAATTAAAGAAACAGAGCAAGTTCATCTTTCTAAAACTTGTCTAGTATTTCCACACAAAATTAGACAGAATTGCCAGGAATCCAGTCAATTCTATTAGGAAAACAGCTGTGTGTCTGGAAATCTCAAACAGAAGCTATCCCAATCGCATATTTATAGCAAGTGTTACCAGTTCTAAACATTCTTATAAAATACATCAACTAATAACTTTACTCTTCATGTCCAATGTGTCAATAAAATTTCACTGGAGTAACAGAAAATAATCACAGGCTGCAACTACAGCGAAATGCATCTGGATTCATTAGGAGGATGGGGAGCACACCCACCACATGCCTTATCTCACCAACAATATAGGAGGGCCTACAGATTCAGCTTTAAACTTTGCAATATCCCTAATGAAATGTCATGGGCTTAATTTTTGCAGTTATAACTACAAAATTCAACATTTGTTACCTTTTAACTGTTCTTAGTTATTATCAAAATGGTTTCTAACTGTAACTAGCTAATGATAAAAACACTTTTATGTGTTTTCATAATGGATGGATTGAAATCACGTTTGTTTTCCCTGTGGCTTTGTCACTCATTTCTACATAGGAGAAAAACAAAAGAAAGCCATAATTTTCATGTAACTTCTGAAAAGATTTCTGGTTTTTTACTTCTCTCTCAATCTACTCCATCTCCACAGCTGCCAGCTCCATCCTAACCCCTTGCTTCCACTGGCAATGTTGATGACAAGATTCAGTACCATAATTTCCAGAAATACAGTTTTCAGATGGGTTATCATTCAATACAGAGAGGTAGCTATGATTTAAAGTTCCCATTTTCTAGCAGAATATTTCCACAGCATAATGTGTGAATGAAGAATTCTGCCTCTCTCTTCAGCATACTACATTTCTTCTTGCTTTTCAGCAGTGAATTTCACACTAAAATCACTCAAAACTTCATACAAATCTATTTTAAGTACTTCCCTCTTTTGCAAAAAAAGAAACAAATCTTAACTCATGATGGTCACCTACTTTCATTCACATTACAAAAAAAAACCAAACCCAAAGACAACAAGTTTAATACATACTAGTTGTGTGTGTGTTTTTTTCACCTAAAACTTTTTTCTGGTTTCTCAGTGATTTTTTGTGTTCTTCCTTTATTTTTAGAATAACACATAGTTAATATTTTTATTCAGTGGTTCTAAATAAATCACTCACTAAGGTGAGTTATTTCTTTGGCAGACCAGATGGCTCATTTAGATATGACATTTAATTTGAAAAGCTTTTTAAGCACTACCAGAGGCTCGCACAGATTCCATAGTGTATCTCCATGGATCTCATCCATGAAGGATAGGCTAGGGCCCACATACAGGCATAAACAGGCTGCTGTGAAATGATATACAGAGGCAGTCAAGCATAAACCAGAAAACAATGCATAGATACAATTTTCTTCCATCAGTGGTAAAACTCCAAATAGCTTCAGTTAAAGCAGCATGGCTGGAAAATCAGGACCAGAAGAATATTCCATCAGCACACCACCCATCCTCCTCATTTAAAAGAGCAGGTGTGATTTGAGTACTCGAAACTGCTGTAGTCTGTTGTCCACTATCCTTTGTCAGAGAGTGAATGTTCCTTACATGTGGTCACTAAAATACAGAATGTCACCTCAAAGTAAGAATTTACACAGTTGACAGGAAACCATAGCACCCAGGATGTAGCTGCTGATACCTGACATTCAGCTGTAAGGTTAGTTTACATCATGACAATCCAAATATAAACTTCTATTTAAGGATTACTTTATATTTGGATAATCCTATACTAACCATGTTTCCAGTATTTCCAGAATGAGGGTATAAGGCATGGATACCATGCAGTCTGTAAACGACAAGTGACTCTCCTCTTC
>NW_010321152.1:55327-79871 GCF_000700745.2 Antrostomus carolinensis
AGGTGTAACTACTACAGGTTTTGAATAAAATTTTCACAAATTACTACAAAAAGTACAACACAATAGAAAACCAGATGCAATATCGGTGGGAACATCAAGGCTTTCAATACTTCAATATTCCTCTCCAAAAGTTAACATTAAAAATTGTGTCCAGTACACATGCATTCAGTTACTTAGTACCTTGTCATACAAAACCTCAGCTTTTCTGAAAAAGAGATTTTTAATTACTTTTCCTCTTCCTTCTGCTGTAAGAACTCTCCTAACAACAGCAGTCTTTCTTGGAAACAATAACACTAAAAGCACAAGCCTGACAGCCCTGTAAGAGTAGTTATACTAAATGACAGATATCCACCCATCCATAATGACACAGCCTAAAATTATGATTTTTTTTTTTTTTTTTTAAATCATCTGATGTTGTTAAAATGTCTTATGGAGACGGAAACATAATTAAAAAAACTTTAACGTTAAGAGCTAGTTAAAACACAATTCTTTACAGTACACACCTGTTCTCAAATGCATTTGAAAAGCCAGAACTCCAATGAAAAAACATTTTCCCTTCTGCTTTTGTGAGCCTGCAATGTGTTTTCCCTTCTCTTCTTCATAACCACGGGAGTGATCAGAGCTAATATCATATTAGGTTGACATATCTTAAGAGCCTTGATTATTTCCATCAAAGTCACTGTGGAAAGTTAAATGTAATTTAACAGCCAAACTGTTCAATACTAGTCGTAAGATATAATGGTTTTGGCTTTGATCATTTCTCCACAGAAGAGGTAACAGTAAGCCTTGTGGCACTAGTCAAAGGGCATAGGATCAACCTGACAATCTAAGAAAAATGTTGTAGCTAAGGAGGAGTGTTGTCTTCAGTCTAAATTGTCACAACCTGAAGTATCTGATCCTAAATTTTAGTTGTGTTTGGGATGTACAATGCTGCCTTAAGACAGTGGATGGAGCTACTTCAACATTCCCTCTGTGAAGGGAATACAAACGCTGATTATGATTTTGATAAGATTTCTTTTTAGAAGAAGAAGACACATTAACACTAATAGTAAATATAAGCACATTTGTGGGAGCAATGGTTGAAGAGGAAAGTACTTGGGACACTTTTACAGTCAAGAGTTTTTAATCTCAGTTCCCTAGGAAAAAAAAAAACAAACCTGCCCCAAAAAAGCCTAAAATCTATCAATTATGTCACTTAGCACTGCTACCTTCACAGCTTCACTAACAATATCATAAAGAATATTGTAAGTAATATAAGTAAAAAGTGGAGAGGGAATTTTAGACACACCAGAAATACTGAAAATCACAGCATTAGGAACATAATTTAGGCTAGTTGTAAGTCCTGAAGTCTTACTTTTTTCCCCTCAGATATACACATATAATATATACATAACATATACATATTAGCATATATAAGCATGATTAGTATAATATGGAGATGCTGATTTTGATCAGAATAAAAGAAAAAACATTACTATATTTTAGTCTATAGTTAAAAATAAACATTGAGGCTTTTACAAATGCTAGCAACTGCTTTTTGTTTGTGTATATGTGTGCACGTGTGTGCCTGTGCGTACCCTCGGTGACTTAAAGAGTTAGGAATAAATGCTCATTTTAAACCAGCCACAAATGGGATTGAAACAATAGCATTTACCTTTCAATGTAGTACCTTGCCATAAGATCTCCATTACTACACTGCATCTGACTGTGTGGTATGAAAAGAATATTCTTTAACATTTCATTATCATCAATATTGGTTTATTATAC
The DNA here is from genome assembly GCF_000700745.2 of Antrostomus carolinensis. NCBI lineage: Eukaryota > Metazoa > Chordata > Aves > Caprimulgiformes > Caprimulgidae > Antrostomus > Antrostomus carolinensis. The sequence continues at coordinate 57,095 of NW_010321152.1, forward strand.
TGATACACCTTGTACCAAAGCTCTGAAATCTGAAGGATACTAACATGGAAGCCCACTTTTAGATATTTAATTAGTAGGTTGTTTTCCCAGCTGAGAAAAATTCTCCACATTTTCAGATCTGGGTTTTTGAAAGTGGGCTATGAGGCCAAAATTTTAAAGCACAAATGGCACACAGACAGCTGGTGTCCAAGCTCTGTTATGATGCATGTTTAAATATCCAGGTTTGATTCATGGTTTACCTAAAGACAATTATATTTGAGCTACCAATTCCAATGAAGCACAACCTCTTTTTCAAGAGCACTGGATACTTGTACCTTCTATTGACTTTTATGAAAGCACTGGGTGATATTTAGGTTCTTTATTTAGATACCTGAATTTGTATTAACTTTGAAAATGATGAACCTCAACTTGAGAAAAACCAGAAAGGATTATATGAATTGGGAAGGATCAGTCAAAGGAAAGATTATAATTATTTTACAAGATTTAGTCATTACAGGACTTTCCCAGGCACCTGGCAAATGCACAATGATTCCCTGCTCAGGGAAACATATAACCTAAAATCATGACGGATTTGCTTTTCACAGTGGGCTGTCCCAACAAACTCTGATGAACTAATAAAACCTCTCTGTGCTGTTTCTTAAAAGACAGTACCTATGGGCAGCTGTGAGGGGCCAGGGAACAGCAACTGAAAGATTTATGCTAATCAGAACTCACTTTAATCTTTAACACCCTTAAGTAAGGATTTACATTAAATCCTCTCCCTAATATTTTAATTCTAAGCCAAGAGGAACAAATTCTGACCCATGGTGTCCATAAGGCAAATTTAACCCATATGAAGATCAGGATTTGTCACACCTACAAAACACTAACCATGTTATGGTGTGATCCAGCAAAACTTTCATTAAATATTATTCTTTGGCAGAAAATTTGACATTAATCTGTCTGAGAACCTTTAATTTAAGGTCTATACCAGTCTAGTATATTTTGAAGACAACCTACTGAAACTATAAGCCCACGGACCCTGACAAAGTGCTAACCTACAATAACTTCCATTCTTCCATAAAGACACTAAAACACTCCTTGAAGAAGTCATCTCCTTGTCACGACCAGCATGGCGTTAGCATGGCGTAGTGTCAAAGGGAGCCATAAGACGTGAGTCTAGAGGAGACATCCAGAACCCAGCATTGCCACACAAACCAAGCAGCAGTGCCTCGGAAACAGAACACATTTCTGAAGCAGAACACATTTGGTACGTTTGACACTTTCTTGTCCTACTTCACACAACCAATCCCAGGGTCTGCTCCATGTCCCAGATGAGAGATACAGCAGGAGCTCATCTAGAAAATAACTACAGTGAATGTCCAGAGAAACTGCTCCTGTACTGTGTAAGTTGCCTACAAAGTGCAATAGATGGTATCACACGCACACAGGACTGCTGCACGGCCCTTCCCTCCTGTGACCTACTAACAGAGCACCCAAGGCTCTCAGTCTGTCAGGGTCTTCTGCAGCAGGATGCCTGGTCATCCATATAGGTATATTTATTCCCTCACCTTTGGGCTCCTAACTCTACCAGATCATCCTAAACATTCTACACTCAATGGAAAAATGCAGGTTTGTACAGTAGGGAATTCTGAGGCCCTGAGTTCCTGCCTCAAACGTGCTGCCTGGGAGATGTGACCTCTCTCCATGAATGATGCCAGGAGTCTGTGGACATCCAATAGCTCAGTGAGCAGTCACATTAGGTGGCCAATGGTGGGTATGGTGTGCATCCCCTTGCTGCTCAGTAATCCTGACTGTTTGCTGGTGTGTCTGATGAGGCACATTGGCCATGGAAGCTGCTGACCTGGAGACACATCTGCCATTAAAATTTTAAGTGCCTATTTTATTATTCGTGAGGACATTTACTTGAGCAAAATGACGGAGTGCAGGGGGACCCCCGCGCTCTGTTATAGACAGGATTACATTTTGCCCCTAAATTACTTTGCATATGTCAAGCACTAGCATTTTTGTGTTCAGCATAAGGGCTACTATCAGGATAGGCACAGTGTCTCCAAGATAATTCGGCATACTGCCAATGTGAAAGCTCTTACAGAAGTTTTCATTATAATACTTTGGTGATTATCTACTGCAAAGATTAATAAAAAAGTCAGTCTGCTCAGTTTACTGACAGAATTTAAAATATGACAAATGTCCTATATTGTATTTTTAATCAAACTGAAGTAAACAAATCTAGTATTGGTTGGATCAGAAATAGATATAAGAGTAAAGTCTGTACTGGAGGTAGATGAGAATTATTTCACTAATCATTTTCAATTATAAAAACATGGCATTGTTAGAGTTAAAACATTTTGTGGAAAAGAAACACTTTAACAGATTTCTTGTTTAAGAGAAATGGAAAAATCTCTATGGATATCCAAATAGTTTATGTTGGTTTTTCAAACATAGAAAATACTATTTTTTGTTAGAATTTCCTTTTATAGCTAAACATATAAATTTATAATATAAAATAAGGATAAAAATATATTAAATATTCCAAAATATTTTAAATTAAATATTTCAATTTTCCTGACTGCCTTTTTTCCATAATATAATTTCATTAACATTTTCAGGGGTACAAATTTCATTATGATAAAGAAGGTATTTAAATCCTGAATATTTATAGAATGGGGAAAATAATTTCCTGCCCTGCTGTAAAGAAATAGCTTTTTTAAAAAAATTGCTCAGATTGCTTTAACCCATATCCAAATCATGTTTTTATTCACTTTAACTAATGCTTCAGCAAATAAGAACTCTATCTGCACAATCCTGCCTTTTGTGAAATAAACGTTACATGCAGAGCCAAAAATTGTCACAAATGCATAATTGTTTCGTTTCCAGCAGGTGAGTTGCCTGTAGAGTATCTCGTACACAAAAAACCTTTTAAATTGCTTCTCTTTTCACTTGTGTAAAATGGACAATCATTGAAAAAAAAAAAGCTGAGGGAGGATAATGACAGGCAGCCTAAGCATACAGCAATTGACAGGAAAATTTCATTTCCAAATCCAACGTATTTGGCAGGCAGGTCATTGGAACACACGTATTAGCTGGCATTTATATTGGAAATCAGAAGAGTGTTCTGGTAACAAGTACAATCTTTTACATTCTGTCAGAGCCCACAATATTTATTTTGTACAGCCCGATCATCCATTTCTCAAGCACCTTCTGTTAATATTTCCTGAGAGTTAGCTAGAGACCCAGCTGGTAGACACAGCAACATTAAAGCCAGGTATCAGCACTAATGGAAGAGCTGAAAACAACAACAAAAATCAGAAAATACACAGTTTTACTAGTGAAAAAGCACAGCTGAGTTTTCAGATCCTTACCGGTTCTTAGAATATATGAGAAATTTAGATTTTCGAAATACAAGGCCAATTCCCTAAGATCTGTAACTTAATACTTATTTATGTAAATCAGCCCAAAGTTCTCAGCTGGAATTTTCCCACATGATGGTAATGAGCTCTATAAAGACTTGGTGGATTAAGCACATGGATTTTTAATCAGGTCATACATGTCTAAATCCATATAGTAATTTAATTTGTGTCCAATAGGCCATTCTCACCCTCCAAATCAAGCCTTTTCCCTCCAATTTTTTTTTCATCTTTTCACTACCATTAAAAAAAAATTTCTATACTGGGAACTCCCACCATGCTGTCTGCATTTGACAATGTGCCACCCACAGTTTTGTACAAGTGACAAGCCTACAGTATTCATAAGCTCTCTAAATTGCAATTCAGAATATTTTCTACAGCAGATGTTTTTTCTTGCTTCTGCTTTCATATGTAGTAAGATTTTAAAAATAAATAAATAAGACCAGCATTGATTAAAATGAAAGATGACAGAAATATAATTGCAGCCAGCTGAAGACTGGAAGGAAAACCTCCATGCAAGAAAATCTAAACGATCAGCATCCAGGTCTAAGCCTAGATGCTAAGAAGTGACAGCATGTTCTACCCTCAATTTTTACTTCCACTGAAATGATTAAGAGGGTGGGAGCTGCTTGTTACAAGTCTTCACTATTTGCATTGCACCAGTGTTTTGATGTGTATATGCAATGACTGAACTTACGTGTATGGAGCAAGTAACCAGGGATGGGCCAACATGTACTATGTGTACACTGTGACATACATGAATGGGGACTGTAAGACTCCTGCTGTGCCCTTGAAAATGTGATCCACAACTCCTGTGTGAAAATAATTTGTTCATCTTTTTTATATGATGAATCTTCGGGGTTTTTCCATTGAACTCAAATGCTGAAAGACTATGGTATTTTCTGCATGCACTTGAGCATTCATGAGTAAACTTTCCCACTGTTACATAACTTTGTGTAGTTAATGTATTGCTGTAGATCAAATACATGCAATTGTTTTACTTTTTTCATTCCAGGTAATATTTTTGTAACAATTGAAAAGAATTCAGCTGACAGTGATGAATTTTAAAACCTCTGTTAAGGCAAAATGTATTAAATCATTAGAAAATTAATGCCTAATGTTAGCGGCAGTAAAACAAGAAAATCTCCCTTTTTAAGATGAGAGAACAAAGTACTCTGTTCACACGGTAAGACTAATAGGAAACCAGCCGGTTTTCTTGTCTAATACATTGTTTAAGGTACCTCAAAAACATATAAATGTAACTATGACCAGTAAGAGAAAGAATGCAAATAGTGCTAAAACTAGATGTAAAAGTCAATAAATAAATATAGCAGGCAGGATTTTGTTTGGAAGGCTACTGCAGGGGTTCAGAAAGAAGCAAAGAATATAAATTCCTGGACAACTGCATACTGATAGTGCTGGTCATCATCGTACTGGGATGATGAGATCCCAGTACAAGAACACAGGGATCTTTATCTGTAACTTAGGAGGGATTTTAAGTAACATGTTACTGCATTTTTTGGCAGGAAGGTAAAAATACCCTGAAAACAAACACTGTTTGTGTAAAGTCTCCATAAGCATCTCTACTGAACTTCCAACACAAATTACTTGTCCTGTAGCTCAGAGTTCTCCAGGTCAAAGGCTGAACAGTGCTAAGTTGTGAGCTAGAACAAGTAAATAGACAAATTATTTTCAGTGCTAAGATGTGAGAGCTAAGCCACACTCTGTTTTAATTCCATTAACTTTTTTGGAGGCTAGATTTGTTACAAAAGTTAAGCTACTGAATTTCAAAACAAAGACTCTAGTATATTAATGCACTGCTTAACCTAACAGTCTAACAAAGCAATGTTAAAGGTCATCATCAGCTTTAACTAGGAACCACAAGAAGTAAAGCAAGTGAAATGTGCTTTGAGCAAAATAAAGGAAAAGTCTCAGAAAAGTGTGCAGAAAGCAGAAACCACTGAACTAAACAACTGCAAGAAAGCATTCTTACTGTTCACATGAAACTATAGTATTCCTATGCCAGAAGTACAGCACTGTCTTTTCTAAAGCTTCCGAGAAATTTCATTGTGCCTGTTGTGACTACCTTAGATCCAACCTGTAAACGCAACATATTCAAGAAAGACGATACACCTGTTTGACTTTTGAACCAAATTCCATCTTCATTTAAACAAGGTCCCCACTGATGCTAGCTTAACAAGAACTCCTAGAATTTGTCTCCCTTTGTCTCTCATCTTGTTCTAAGAGGCTTTATTAGAACTGCTTTCCAACAAATATTGATTACTCTTAATAAATAAATTTTAAAATTCTTGTTACCACACCCAGGGCTGATTTAAACAGTTGCAATTCATTAATAATAAATTTAGGAAGTCAACCACTGGTGTGTGACAGAAAATAATTTGTCCCCTTCTGATTTCAATACCATTCTTTACCATCATAGACATAAAAATTTCAGCCCTGGAATAAGTGTTATTTCCTATTTCACTATACATTTTTTACTGAGGAACAAACAGATCTAAAGAGTTAAAATGTAAAAAAATACACAACAATTATTATTGTTCCATAATTGAGATCCCAATTTTAAAAAGCCAGCCTTATATTCAGGTGTACCTAATGTGAAAGGGAAGTATTAAGACTTCATTGATTGTGAACACATCAATACCTCTATTATGAGAGGAGTTTCACCAACACTTTCTCATGCATACTTCACAGTCGAACTGAATGATAGTGTGAATGGAATTACAAACCCAAGAAAAATCAAAACTTACTTTTTTCCCCCCTTATTTCTTTTTAATTTCTTTCCCCCACTCCCAAGAGCTTTAAAAGTCAGTTTTGGAAGAAAGAAAAAACATTGCATACTTATTCATACTTATTCATCCCATAAAATCTGAACTTATGAAAGCTTGAGACTTAAAAGGTAAAATACTCAGGGATGCTTCAATACAACTTGTTGGATCTAAATGCTGTTTCACATACTGTTATGCAACATTTAAGAGGAGCACAGAAATATAGGGGAAATAAATAAAGTGCTTCAAACATATCTTCCAGCTCTTGCACATATCTTCCAGTTCATTGGCAACCTGCCAGCGCCTGCAAGGAGATTATGGAGGAGACAGAGCCAGGCCCTTCACACTGGTGCGTGGCAGGAGGGTGAGAGGCAGTGGGGGTAAGCTGAATTGAGAGAGGGTCGGGATGGCTGTAAGGAGTGACTTTCCCACTGTGAAGCAGTCAGGTAGTGGAGCAGGTGCCCCAAGGACTCTGTGCTACCCCCCTCCTTAGAGGTTTTCAAGACTGAACAAAGCCCTAATCAACCTGGTCTGAGCAGATGGCTAACCATGCTTTGAGGTTAGACTAGCTATCTCTATAATCCTAACATCTGCAATAAGGTGCTATGACAACAAGGGCTTTCTTTTGCAGATATAAAGATCATATTGAAGTTTTTTGTTTCTATACATAATTCAACTTGTCAAAATAGGCAATTATCCTGCTGTACTCAGTGTTGGTGCGGCCTCACCTTGAGGACTATGTGCAGTTCTGGGCCCCACAATTTAAAAAGGATGTTGAGGCACTTGAAAACATTCAGAGAGCAACAAAGCTGATGAAAGGCCTGGAAGGAATGTCCTGTAAGGAGAGCTAAGGAGTCTGGGTTTGTCTGGTTTGGAGAAGAGGTGGCTGAGGGGTGACCTCATTGCTCTCTACAGCTTCCTGAGGAGGGGAAGTGGAGAGGGAGGTGCTGATCTCTTCTCCCTGGGATACAGTGATAGGATATGTAGGAATGGTTCAAAGCTGCACCAGCCTAGGTTCAAACTGGACATTAGGAAGCTTTCTTTACCAAGAGGGTGGTCAAACACTGGAACAGGCTTCCTAGAGAGGTGGCTGATGTCCCAGGCCTGCCGGTGTTTAAGAGGCATTTGGACAATGCCCTTAATAATATGCTTTAACTTTTGGTCAGCCCTGAAGGGGTCAGGCAGTTGGACTAGATAATTGTTGTAGGTCCCTTCCAACTGAAATAGTCTATTCTATTCTAATTCAAAAATCCTCCTGATCTTAGCTACATCACTAGACTAGCACAACTAGGCCACATCAGACTGTATAGCCAACTTCACCAAAAGGAATGGTTTAATTTAGCATCAGATCTGGTTACTTATGCCTCCCCAGACTAAATGACAAGATAACCATTTGCAGATAGCTCATACAAAACAGTCCTTAGCACAAGTCCAGAGCGAGGCTTGAGCCATAATAAGAAAAATTAATCATTCTGCTTCATACACTTCCATACTTAATTACTATTACAGATCTGAGCTGAAGGCAGTTACACAATTTATCTACATATTTCTCTCCCACGCCTTCAGTGTCAGCCTTAATTAACAGAATCCAAGAGCACTGACTGTATTTGATTTCAACTGCAAACATACTCTGTTTAGGGACTGACCAAGTCCATTCATGTCAGGGAGTTGCATAATTACCCTGGAGTTGTAATAAAAAATGTAAGCTTTAAGTGTCTGCAGGACAAAAGGCAACTGACACTTCCATGTAACTACCATTACCTGTGCCATTTAACTACATTACCTGTGGTCACTTCAGCTTACACTAAGTGGCTTTCCTCTCAAATACACCTTCCTGCCAAAGACAGTTGATTATTTATTTGCCTAGAATTCTTCTGTGTGCATTTTATATCACCTTGCTCAAGTGTACAAGCCACTGCACTGATACTTTAAAATCCTAGAGAGACAAAAAGATAAAATACTGACTATAGAAACAAGTCAGTACAAACCCCTCGCAAGTACAAAAAACTGCAGAAGAATTATCATTTCTTCTCATTCATGCTTGTATGGCTTGGCTCTGCAAACACAGGAGTAAATGTTTATTCATAACGGTTCTGCACAAGCTGCTGTGAAATAAGCTCTAGAGAAAGAACAGTGAAGCTGAAGTGCTATAAGAAAATCTCCAGTATTGTATATTTTATGTCTCTCTAGAGCTGCCGCACAGTAATTGCTAGTAGAGAACTGAACAGAACAACCAAATCTCTCCTGAATATTTCATTAGGGATGTCCATCTCAGAGTTCTTAAACAAATTTGGGACAATTGTGTTAAATTCATTTATAAATTGATCCGTGTGAAATGTATTTCAGAAGACTCACTCTGCCTGATCACCTAAATTAAAAAAATAGTAGTGTGCAAAACTGAGTCTAGAAGCGTCGTTCACATTAATGGGTAGTACTCTTCTGCTTGGCTGATAAGGACATAGCTACTCATCAGCTGAAAATAAAACATTTACCCTACATTTTTTCATTACTTATTAAATAAAACAATGAGATTCACCTGGTGCACTGGAAAAGAAAAGCCAAGTTCACTGTTTAGAGTAGTAAAATTTTCGGAAGTGGGTTTAGGTCTTTGTGAGAGTTCACCCTAATTACCGCCAATCTGATCCTTTTTCATTGCATCAATCACCACCTCAGTAAAAACAATTCATTGCAAGGTTTTCATCGGGGAAGACTTGCCCTTCTCTTCTCACATGACTGTAAAGCTAACCAGTGTACTAATTTCTAGCAGGTGATTCCTTTCAGCTTCTACACAGAACAGAAAATGGCTACTAAACGAAAACATCAGTCTGCTAACCAATTATCAATTAAAAACCACCTCTTAGCAATTTGTAAGATAAATAAGAAGCTGTATTATGTCAAACATTATCGTGACAATGATGTTGAAACCACCTAGCTTTACTATAATATTAAACACAACATAAATCTAGATGCTATACAATTGAAAGAATAGCGATGCCATCAGAATAGAAAGATCCGATAGAGTTAAAATATAGCTTCATTCTTATGAAATCATATTTTAGAGCTTCTCTTTGGATACATAATCTGGGTTTTACCTGCTTATATTCATTATTTTTGTAGATCAAAAAATAAGCAAGCAATTAGCAAATTACCACTGCAATTATAAGCATGGGAATTTGAGGGCAAAATATAGTCAGTATTATTTCCATCTGCAAAAGCAAAAAAGCGTTTTCTACTGAGCTGGACAAGCTTTTATAAAAGACCTGCAGCAAAAACACTACTGCTGATTAATGCTCTGCTAAAAATTTAGTTTTCAGAAGACTGTAACTAATGTAAGCCTTGTCTTACCAAGAAAGAGCTTCAAAGCATGAGAAAAAGTAATAAAAGAGCATGTCTCAAAAAGTGAAGTAGTCCACCTTGCTTGTTGGGAAGAAAAATAAGGTTTCTTTTCAGTAGCTATGCAAAAGGATCATCGTGGATCTAAGTAGGCTACTGAACATCAAGAAGGAATATTGAAACACCTCTATGTGCCCTGTTCAGACAGCCATAAAGGTGCATCGGTGCTTTTTCTTACAACAGCTGTTCCCATCAATGTAAAACTAAGTCTTGGAGAGCTAACTAGTATGCATCTTCATAACACCATCACAGGTAACAACAGATGAAATTATCATCTGCTGAATCTCTAACCACAGTTAGAGAGACAGAGCCTGTCATTCAGTCTGTAACAGTATGACATCCTAGAAACACATACAGATTTACTCTCTTTAATACTATAGAAAGCACTTAAATACTCAATCTTGCATTCATCATGTCTTTTGGAAAAGGCTCAGAGCTCTTACTGCTCTCTGTTCATGCCTATAGGAATGGAGCACAACATGTATGGGCAGATCCCAGGATATTTAGGATATTTCATTCCATACCCACTCCATACCACTGTGGGAATCCAAGCACATTCTGCTCAAGAAGGGAGCATATGGGCTGGCTTTGTTTTGCTCAATTTTTTTCCCAAGAGCATCTCCTAGGCAGAACAGCTTTGTCCATAGTGCTGTTCAGAGCAGTCCAGCCCAACAAGAAAAAATGACAAGGGAAGAACTGTTTCCTGCCATATACAAAAGATTTCAAATGAAGCCTCTTTTAATGGAAGCAATCTTAATAAATATCAGCCAAGACATTCAAACTGACAAAAGCAAGGCCACATAATTACTGAATTTAACAACACATTTTTCAGAGATTAAAAATTAATTGGCAGATGCCAAAGGGGAAAAAAAAGTGATGTGGCATATTGCATCTTTTTACGACAGATGGTTTCAAATGGATTAATGAGGTGAGTGCTGAATTTCTAGGCTGTGGTTAATATTTAACCTCCAGCCAGCAGGCACCTCTAAGATTTTTATACCTGCGTGGTAAAGAGGCTCACCTAACTGAACTGTTGGAAACACTGTGCTAATTCAAAGAGTATCTTCCAAATGAAAAAAATTAGTAGATATTAGAAAGTAGGGGCGGGGAGCAGTAAAGATACTTTGCTGGTATGGAATTGGAAATTCAATACTTTTTTCCCCCTCTGAGAAGCTATGATGAGGAGAGACACACAGACTACAGGAGCTCATATTATATTATGTCAGTCAAATGCAGAAAAAGAAAAGGATCAGTAAGATACATAATTTTCTCCCCTTCAGTTCCAGACAATTTTAGACAATTTATCTTTCCATAAAAAAAAAAGATCCAAACCAAAAGAAAGTTCATCTGCAATAATGAATCCTGTCACTGCACTTAGGACATCATAAAAGTTACTTGCTTGATCTAACCAGCAGACATCGCATGTCTTCAATATCTCCAAGTTTTCACAGTTAATTTGGCTAAGAAGTTACAGGAAAGTGTACCGCTTTACAGTAGACAGAACCTTTCAGAAACTAAAATAAATATGAGAAATAGTTGCAAGCAAGACCTAAGGTCAGGGTTTGTGGTTAAGACAATTTGAATTTAATTTGTATGTGTAGAGCTCCTGGTTAAACGCTTTGCAGTGATTACTAATATTAGCTGTCATTTACATTTTTAAGTAACTACTGGAAATGCACTGTGCAACAGTATCTACAAGAATTCAAAGATATATGAAAGCAAAATCAAATGCGAAATATTAACATTTTTAATGTAAATATTTACCATTCTAACAAAAATAATTATTAGGACATTCCATTTCATTATCTTCCTCCTGCATTTATTCTTTTCCTGGAATACATGTGAAGTCATTCTGAACTGACTTACCATCATATTGAACAGCTTGCATTACTCCAACAAAATGGAAAAAAACAATGCCTGGTCACACACTCTTATACTGTAGCTATTTCCACACTATCAGGTTCACAGAGAGCCTGCATAAGCCACAGGTAACTCCATGGCATACCCTAAACTTTGAAGGTAATAGGGAGTATTCATTATTCTCTAATAAATTAGAAAGAAAGCAACAAAGAAACAAATTACTCTTTCTTAAAAAAAAAATAGTTAATGATAAGAATAACAAATTTCTTCTGGTTTCAGAATTCTTAAAGAGAAAAATTGAAGACATTTTCACTTTTTTTTTTTGCTAGACCGATACTAGATCCATGCTGTGGTAACCAGAAACAGAAAACAGTCACTAGACCTTGTCTACGGAAAACCAACTATAAACAGCTGAAACACAAATGGTCTTGGAAGGACCTCTGCTTTGGTCACACAATTTCCTTCCTCAAAATTCATCTTTCTGCAGTATGTTTGAGAACTACTAACCAACAGGCCATACTGAGCTCCATCCCATTTTATACAGTTCTGAGTGCAAAGCAACAGAAGCCTCAATACCCTCATTCTTTATAGAGAGCATTCATTTCCACAAAAGGCTGTCACACAAATCATTATATAAGGTATTTTTGTAACTTTTGGAGAAGAAAAAATATACATATATGCAACACACATAAATATAATATATAAAACATTCCATATATTTTTAGATATTTTATATAAAATATAAATTGGATGTAAATAAAATGCAGAATATAACAGAATCATAGAATATTAGGGATTGGAAGGGACCTCAAAAGATCATCTAGTCCAATCCCCCTGCCAGAGCAGGAACCTACATGAGATTACACAGGAAGGCGTCCAGGCGGGTTCTGAATGTCTCCAGAGAAGGAGACTCCACAACCTCCCTGGGCAGCCTGTCCCAGGGCTCTGTCACCCTCACCGTAAATAAGTTTCTTCTCAAGTTTAAGCGGAACCTCCTGTGTTCCAGCTCACACCCATTGCCCCTTGTCCTATCATTGGGCATCACTGAGAAGAGCCTGGCTCCATCCTCGTGACTCTCACCCTTTATATATTTATAAACATTAATGAGGTCTCCCCTCAGTCTCCTCTTCTCCAAGCTAAAGAGACCCAGCTCCCTCAGCCTTTCCTCATAAGGGAGATGCTCCACTCCCTGAATCCTCTCCTTGAATATGTTTCTTGATGACTGGCAATATCCACAGCATTTGCCAGATTTGGCTTTTGTGCGCTGTTTCAGCATATCCCAGGTAGACATTCAAGAGGTAAAATGATTAGCCAAACTGGAATACATGGTGATTATCTAAATTGGTACTTGGAATTTTCCTCTAATAAATGTGATGAAACTGTTAACGACTTCAAGCAGTAAGGGGAGGGGGAATGAAGGGAAGAGAGTTTGAAGCTGTTTTCATTATGAAAACAGACAGCTCTTGGTTCCAATTTCACCCCAAACTGTCATAGAGATTAATATTTTTCTTTCAAAGACACATTTTTATAAGAGATCATGTTTTCCTCTGAAAGCAGAAGAGCTCCATTCAAAGACATTCCCATTTGTTGTTGTCAGATTCTGCCTAACTGGGCTGAGAGCCTACTGTAGCTCTGTGGATCTGTGACCTGCACTTTACTCCCTCCAGGCACTATAAATAATTTCCATGGGAACAGTGCTGAAGAAGATATTTGCAAGCCAAGAAGATATCTATAGCCTTTCTGTTAGATTTATGTCTTTTTTTTTTCCTCTCCATTTTCTCAGTTAAATCAACATTAAATACACTTATTTTATAAAATACTTTACACACACAACTAAAGTTATAAAAGAAATTAAAGATATAGGAGAAAAAAAACTGAAGGAGGTTCCTACTCCACAATATGTATCTATCTGTCTATAGATTATCTTCAGATTATCTTCACATCCTGCACTCCCATTTGTCCCAAGGAAAGAGTACATTGCATCTATACTGCACTTTTTTCACCCAGGGAAGAATTCTCCTCTAGTCATCAGGGCTCAAGCTAATCATCTGTATAAGGTATTTTATAAAGAGTGTTCTAATTCTTGATGAGGCTGAGAAGAAAAGTAGATACATGTTAAATCAAAGCTGAAGGGCTCTGAAACAGCCTCATCAGCCCACGAAGGGAGGAACTGAACACAGTGGAATGCACTGCAGCCTAGCCAAGTGCAAATCTGGAGTTCTTCAGGCCTGGATATCAATTTATTACGCAGTGAAAATCAGCTAACTTTCCAGCCTCTTCTCTTTCAGCAATGGAAAGAGAATGCTCAACATGTGGACATAGTAAAGATAATATGGAAATCTACCAAACCCTGCTCCCTCATGATCCCCTAATTAACGAGAGACCATGTATACTGGAGGTGTACAATACTCCCTCTTTCTCCTCCTGGCCACAGGAAAACCGCGGCTTTAGGCCCTTCCTGCAAACTGTACAGCTGATATTTTTTTCATTTTCCACTGAAGCTGCAGATGACGAGTCCCAAATTACAAGAGTGTCCTTACTCCAAAATCTGTCTACAGATATGGGGAGAAACAGAGATAGCCTTTTCTCTCCTTTGGCTGGGTTTGTACAACCTGCCTATAGCTTAAGGGACAAAGGAAGCAAGTCAAAGCATCAGCTCAAAACTCAAACACAGGCACCTAAGGAAAAATAACTAATCACTGCTTTGTTTTTTTCTTTTCAGTATAACAATAGTTGTCACTGAACATAGCAATAAATTTAAATAATTATTCTTAACTGTATTACAGGAAATTTTTGGAGCTCCTTTTCCCCTCCTGTATGATCTAGTTTATCCTCAAATAAGTTTTGAGTGTTGACCATGAGTTTTTTCTTATTAAAACGTATCAGATTCCACATAATCTTTTATGTTTTTGTCTGTATTTTAATTTTTTTTTTTTTATGATCCAAAATATTGCACTCATGTCAGGAAGAATTCACAGTAGTATCAACATTAGAATTAAAAATAATGACTTAGGCTTCCTCAAGCCACTGCTCTAAAACAAAGACTTCTTGAAGAAAAGATTGCCTAGTAGTACATAAGCCATTAGCTGTTCTCATCTTTTAAGGCTACTGTCTGCATTATAAATGTTAGAAAACTACTTGAGAAGCCAAGACTTTCTTGGAATTTTTTGATACAAAGAAGTTTAGAAAAATGTCAAATAGAAGCTAATTCATCATAAAAGATATTTGTATTTGTATCTGTTCCTGTAGCTACTGAAATCCAAATTGCTTTCAATTCATTTTTGACATTTTTTAGGTCCAATGGTTAAAAGAACAAGAGTATCAAGATTAGGAAATCAATCAAAGATATCCTGAAGGTGACTTTTTTTTTAGATTGTTCTCAGATCACAACTCTACCTATCAGAATTCACACTGTAACTTACTCCCGATACTACCAAAGTATTTAACATTATGTATACTACTTAACTTCTCTGTGTCTTGTCTTACCACTCTAAAGTAAGTATCCCATAATAATTACCAATCTTCTTTCACAGAATTATTAAGGTTAATTAATTCATGTTTCTAGTACTCCTGAGACTCTCAGATGAAAAAGCAGTATTTGTAAGAAACGCTTTGAAGAAACTCTGAATTCACTGACACAATCTCAATTAAATGAAGGAGAAATTTTATATTGTTATTCTCAGATTCTCTTTTTCTTCAGTTCACTGTTTTATTTTTTTGAAGTTGCCATTTGCTGCAAAGTATCTGAACTGATCCAAAAGTCCATATTATAACTTGCTTTAGAAAAAAATATAAATTGCATGCATCACACGTCAATTAATTGTACCTAGGCAACATAGGTGAGGTTAGATCATGTTTTTGCAATCATCCCTGTGCAAAAAGATGGACTCAGCACTTTTCACCTCTTTCATTCCTGGAAGTAGCCACATTAGACCAAAAAAAAGATGCATGGAAGCATACTTGTTCCTTAACTCCTGACACCAACCAGATACCTCATCAGACTCTGTTCACTGGGAACAGCAAATGACAATAACTTATTAAATCTACCCTGATCTTCCTGCCACTGTAGTTATGTACTTTGACATTCAGCCCCTACTTTCTCCTGCCAGTCATTTCAAATTAACAACAACAGAGTAACAAATTATTTTATAAAATATGGTCTAGATACTAAAAAAAAAAAAAATCAAGAGTACGTGGATTAAGAAACAGGGGGAAAAAAAAAGAAAAAGAAAAAAAGAAAAAGAAGAATTTCAACTCTACTATATTGCACATATCAAATGTATGCTGGTTTCCTTCTGGCAGTTTTCAGTGGAAAGACAGCCCTTTCATTTACATAAAGTTATTAACTGATGCTCCTGAGAGACATCCATTTAGTGTCTGTAACAATTATTTAATAATAAATCTTATAAATTACAGTAAGATAAATAATTGTCAGAATCACATTCAGAATTTAAGATCATGACATTTGATTCATCAGAGACTACAGGCTGTTATTAAAAATAGATGGTCTTGTTTTAACTTTTTGAATATCCGATTATTAGTTAATAAGCTTAAATAGCTTAATATTCTTACATTAACTTAAAACCAAGGTATTACCTTTAAAAAAAAAAAATCCAGAAGGATAAAATGCAAGTTTGGTCACTGAAGTATACATCTTCAAGAAATACACACAATTATGACAACAGTGTGTATCGCTTTCACTATTCTCTTGATTTTTATTTACCACCAAATCTGATGTTGGTTCTGACCTGCATTATATCCAGAGTAACCTCATAGACTTATTTTACTAACTTGAATCAGATTTTAGCTTTATGATTCAGAATTTGGATTTATTTTTATTATTTAAACATGCTTTAGCCATATTAATATATTCCACCATCACACAACAGAACTTATATTTGCCTTGTAAGTACTTACGAGTTCATATACTACCTGTTCTAGGTTATCATCTGATGTGGAAATACAGACCAACTAGATATACGGGCAGGCTCCACCGCTTACTGAGCCACACCATTGCAAACCTCATGCTACCACTGCAAGAGCACCATGCAGTGCAGCCTCGGACAACCCGAGGGAGGAAAATGAGACATGGGTCACTGGCAAAACAGAAGTGTCTCTGCAGCTGCTTTCAAAAATTTCAGTTTTCTGCCAAATGTTTTCAGCTGCAAACTTTTCTGACTTCGTGTTTCAGCCAACTGTGAAACTCCCACTTTCTGAATTGTTCTACTGAGGAAAAAAATTAGTAAAAGCATTGTTTCTGGCTTCCACTTTGTATAGATATTTATACCTCTGAAAGTTAGTGCATACTAATATGCCTGAGGAAATTTTTCCCTTAGTACTTTTTTCAGTTTTTCTTACACAGACCTTCATCTGTTCCTTGCTAACTCATTCCCTTTGAAATAAAGTACTCAGATATTCCTCCACCACTCCTTCATTTTGGCCTCTTCAGTTGCTGCAGCAGCAGAAAATTAAGTTTTTAACTCCAGTAACCAGTGGGGAAAGCGTAAAACATGAAACAAAGGAACTGCAAGCAAAAATGAAGAGGAATAAATAGAATCATAAGAAACGTTTTTATTCTCTTTTGGGGGGCTGACTCATGATGTTGGATTGAATGAGACCAGTAATAATAGTAAAATATTTCATTTTCACTCTATTCATAGGACCAGAAAATGTTCAATTCTAGCCCTGCCTGACCAGAGCCGTTTGATACAAGTTACTACTTCTCTGCACTTAAATACATGAGATTTCTGAAGAAGTTTTAGGATAGTAGTACAAAATTTGCTTAAAGCACTTGACAGATATTAGAAATAAAATTAGACACATAAATATAAAAATATATAATATATACAATGTAATATATGTTATATATAATATTAATATATTATATATACACATAAATTATGTTTCTACCTGGCTTAAAATACATAGATTTTTTAATGTATCATTATAGTAATACATGCCTATATATTATACTTATAGATACATTGTATATTTGTATTAAAATATCATATCTATTTGCATTTATTTAAGGGGAAGTTACCATAATCTGATCCATAACATTTAAGAGTATCTCAGATTCCATCTAAATATAGAAAATAACTAAAGATGGTACCACATATATCCAAGTGCCATAGTCACAGTGAAAATACAGGAACACAAACATTCACCCCACAGCACTGATACAGAAGGTTTAGGGCGACTTAGTAGAGCTTTTCAATACCTGTAACAAGGTTCTGGGGAAGACAAAGCTCTTTACAGCGATGCCTGGCAGGAGGGTAAGAGACAACAGACATGAACTAAAATGGGAAGTTCTGACTTGACATTACGAAAACAGTTTGTGATGGTAACAGGACACTGAAGCAGTGAAACAGGTTGCCCAGGTAGCCCAGGAAGACTCCACACTTGGAAGTTTTCAAAACCCTGAGAAACCTACTTTGAACTTATTGAACTTACTGATCAGAGCAGATCCTGTTCTGAGAAGTGGGTTGGACCAGATCCTGGGTCTGATCCAACCTGCATGAGTCTGTAAGTCTATGACATGTCTGTGTAAAAAGCAGAAGTATAATTTCTTACACATCCAGTTTCTGAAGCATTCCAGACTCTGGTTTTGGGTTTTTTTGTTTGGTCCCCTCCCTCCCCTCCCCCCCTATAATTCTGATTTTTGAAATGAGGAAGAAATCCCAAGGATATAGAAGAAACATCATACTGGAAGTCTGGCTGCTTTGGAAGAGAGCTGGCAGATGATCACAAACATCATTGCCACAGGGTTGCTACTGGACTCCTGCACTGTGATCTCCTCCTGTAAATGCATTCTTCAATACAACCCACCACCACCCAAAAGAGGTGGTTTAAGCTTCCACAGTGCAGAGGACCACACTGAGATTCACAGTTTCAATTCAGAAGTGGTGGGTAAGAAACAGTATATGCCAGGCCTCCCTGCAGTTTATACTGCTGAGCATTCAGATCTTCTACATCTGTTTGTATTTAATCTAACTACCTGTTTGACACAGTTGACATACCTGAATAACTTAACTCTCAAGCCAAATGCAATCCTGAAGCATAAAGTTTAAATGAAAAACAAAAGCTCCAGAGATACTCCAGTTAGTAGTCTTTAATTACAGTTCATAAAGAGAACCTCCTTCTCTTAAGCAAGGGTGGCCTTGCTTTGCCAGTAACTGCTGAAACACATTCCTTAACCCTGGGAGATTCTTCTCCTAAGCTAAGTGCACTGTCAATTTCACTGCCAGAGTGTTCCTATACAAAGCTATAATGAATGAAAACCCAGTTACCCTCACCACCATTTCTGGTGCCTGGTGACTCGTACCTCTGGTAGCATACATGTAAAATCATGGCTGTGAGCAACTCGCAGGTAACAGCTACAGGCTTCACACCTCAGCGGTACATTTGGAGTGGCCTGGGAACTAGTTGACACTTTTCTATTCTCAGATGATTCATCTCCTTTTACAGATATTAAATTCTGTGGTGTAATTACTAACAAGTTTTCCTCAATCACAGATGAGTACTCAAATCATCTGTGATTAGGCTGTAATTAATTATGAACAGCATTCCTTACAAGTACATCCACTTTTATGAACAAACCTACGTTTTGCAATAGTTTTTGCTCCTCACATCTATTTGCCTTATGGTTGGGCTAAACAGGCTTCTGTCAGTGGTCTCCTTCCACCATTACGCAAGTGGGTCACTGCAATGTCTTAGAAAGTAGGCTACCTTCTCCATTAGTCCTAGACACGAGAAACACTTAAGACATCAGAATCCTCCTGTAATTGGGCATGGCATAAGCCTCGGGCTCCTGCTATGTTGTTTTTACAAAGGACAATATAATGTTACAATCTTGAATTACAGTGTCTAAGATTATCTTCAAATTGTGCGTAAGGAAAATAATAGCTAAAATGCTGCAGATGGGATTTTATACACTGCTTTTTACAAAATGGGAAACATACAGATTTATTATATAGCTTTATATAGTTAAAAATGCTTCTGTAAATAGATCATAGGACTTCTGTTTGTGAGCACATACAGTACCTCAGAAGCAGCAATACATACATATTCACTGAAGCAGAAGCCAAGCATTGTTTACATAACTCCCCCCAAAAAAAACAGAATATTTGCTTTGACTCAGATAGTCATACAGCTGCAGAGATTGTGCTTTTGCAGAGACCGAAGGGAGGGAGGGGAAATTAGAAGCAGAGCTGTTGGGTTTTTCCCTTAATGCTCCTGACTTTTTGTCTCGTCCTGCCCCCTGGTGGGAGCACAGGCCGCGGGCCTGGGGGCTTCACAGGGACATTTGTACAGGGCCACCCCAAACTACACTGCATTTCTTATACATCTATTTGTAAAAAAGAATGTGTAGAATTTCACATAGAAAGGATTTACTTAAATACTAAGGGAAATACAATACTATTACTATTAAATAAAAGGCTGTATGATGATTTATCATAATTAACACAGCACCTGCAGAATTTTCACAACTTGCAATAAATATCCTTTCTATTCTAGACATATATTTAAGTCACAATTAAGTGATAATGGATAGTAAAAATATATAAATGAACATACAGTGTTCATTATTCAATGGTTCTAGTAAGAGCTCAAGATATAGAATCATCTATAGCATGAGAGAAAGTTTGTTTATTTACAGATTACATAAATTCCTTTTTTATTTCTAGAAGGACCTACAAAGATGATAGCACAGACCTGCTGTGGGTTACAGCTTGGTAGCTGAAAAGGTACTTTAGGTCTAACCAGTAGGAAGGACAAAAGCAGAATCAAAGGCCTTAAAAAAGTAATCATTTGTCATCCATTTAACTGCTGCAATTCTGCTCTCACTGAATTATTTCCTCTAACGTTACAAAATAAGATACTGCCAGCACAGTTAAATGCTAATTTTAACCTCTTCAGTGCTTTCAGCCATGTTTAAATTATTTTTGACATCTCTATATTGCAACTTCAATTCCTTCATCCCATTTCAGCTCAAAACACTTCTGTATACTCATGAATTCCCTCAGGCAGCAAGGTCACTCACCGGCATTTCAGCTTTCCCTTGCCCTGCACTGCAGGTGCTGTGGGTTCTAATGGCTGCAGGCAGCACATTCTGCTCTTGTCTACACTACAGCTGTAGTGGAGGTGGGAAAATTCACTCAGTTCACTGAAGGTTTGACAGTGAAAACACCAGCACTGCAGTCTCTGAACACACCAGAGCCTTTGAGGCAATCATGTTTGCAAGGGCTCAGTGTTGCAACGACAATGACAAGACCAGGGTGTGACATTGGAGTGCACTCACCTCCCCGTGCTCCAGGAACCACCACAGGCCTCTTGATAAACCAGAACAGACTCAGCAGCAGAGAGCCAGAGCCCTGTTCACCTCACTTTCTTCAGGTGCATCTGCCTTCATTATCCATCCAAAACCCAAATGGATTCTTACACCTTTCCTTGGTTTCCTGGAGAGCAAAAGTTACTTTTTAATGTATGTATGTATATATGCAAGCTGATAGCA
Organism: Antrostomus carolinensis; assembly: GCF_000700745.2. Classification (NCBI taxonomy): domain Eukaryota; kingdom Metazoa; phylum Chordata; class Aves; order Caprimulgiformes; family Caprimulgidae; genus Antrostomus; species Antrostomus carolinensis. The sequence goes on from NW_010321152.1 coordinate 78,055, forward strand.
AAACTCAAGCTTGTTCTCACCCAAACAACAGAAATCGGAAGTAACTGTAGAAATCAGAAGTAACTATGTAAGAACAAAACACTACAATACCAAAGAAAAAAATCAGAAACCAGAGCAGAGGCTTTATGATTTCCATATACATCGTGGCCTGGATTCTCAGCTGGTAAAGACAGTGTAATTTTTACTGCCTTCAACTTAACTGCTTTGCACTCACCCAGAATCCAGCCATGTGTGACAGCTTTGGGCAAAGGGAGATTAGACATCTTATTGCAGTTACATAACAATTTGCTTAAGTTGTGAATTTACAAGTTGCAATCAGCCTGGTCTATCCTGCAGAGGCGTGTGAAAATGCCTCAGGCTACATGACACAGAATTACACAATGTCCCTGACTGATCAAAAATCTGGTAAGAAAGGTTGCAGAAGACTACGAGCTGCCAGCTACAGACTAAAACCAGAATGTTTAGAGAACAATTTCTTATGACTGTGTATTACCACAGGACAACCTTTTCTCTATTCACTCAACCCAGACTAATTTGTGTTCAGGCATTTAGGGATTATATGTCTTTATGAATCCTAAGTACTGAGGTACATAGGATTGTGTTTTCATGGCCATTTGATGGCTTATTTTAATAATGCTCTAACCACACAATTAAAACCTGATGAGATCTCAGTTTGGTTAAGTTCAGTTAAATTGCCAAGGGTACAAGTAGGTGCTATAAAGTCTAATTAAAAAAGCTCGCACTCTACTTACATTGAAACACAGAAAGGATTCTGGTTCATCTCCAGTGACTGTAATTGATTTATCCCCCATTTTATACAAATTTATATTCTAAATCATTCAGATGAAAACCTGATTCTGCAATCCCTGTTTGTGTCAAACAGGATCTACTCAGGTGGATAACAACATTGGTTTTAATAGTGTAACTGCACACAGGAAATAAGTAAATAAATAAACAAGCAGCAAGCTTTGCAAGGTGAGGAAGTATCTTATTTTTTGTGGTACTCTGAATTATAAAACACTACCATGCTTAAAGTTGGTTGGGCCATCCAGCCCATAAGCAGTTTTCTTGACAGGCTCAGGGAAGAGGCAAATAGCCAAATATACCTGTGAGTCAGAGCAATCTTCCTGAAACAAGCTAGAGACAACACAGGTCTGCCACACCTCTAGGCCACAGAAAGGACCCCTCAGGGACCGGCCTCCTGTGTTACGGTCTGCAGAAGCTGCAGAATGGAAGAAATTCCCATCTAGCAAGTTCTGGGACTTCTCTTACCTGCTGAGATGCTCCAAACTTTTTGCCCCAAAGCAAAAACTACAACAGTGGGAAGTGGTAAAGGATTCAGACATAGCTCCCAGGCATGCTGCTACACATCTTGGCATTACTGACCAGGAAAGCTGACTTCTTTTATCAAACCAAAAGATACAGCTGAAAAAAAAAAAAAAATAAAATAAATACAAGTTTTCTAGACACATGGTACTTAATGGTTTTTCTATGCCCCAACCCTTTTTTTTTTTTTCCCCAAGAAAATGGTCTGTCTAATATAAGGTATCACCTCTGCCTATCCATCTTGCATACTCACCAAGCACATAAAGTTATCTGAATAAAAGAAAAACTCTGGCATTAGAAAACATAGATAATTTCCTTAACAGATAGGACTGGTTGGTATATTTGTGTTGGCTCTGGCCAATTTTTGCTGTGGATTGCTGATGGTCCTCCCTCACCTAAGTACTGCGTAGCAAATTCCTTGCAAAACTCCTGTCTGTTCACCTCCACTAACATCACACATGATGGTTTGTGTAGCCTCATAAACTCTTTCC
>NW_010321152.1:79888-86797 GCF_000700745.2 Antrostomus carolinensis
CTTTCCCTCAGCCCATAATGGGGGAAGAGAGAAGCGAACCTAAAGTAGGAAGATATTTCCGTTATCTTGAAAGAAGTGTGAGGAATTCTATAGAAGAGATCACTTCTATAAAATTATTAAATGGCTTCCATATAACCATTGTCTGAGCATATTCTCCAGAAAGATGTGCTGCTTGGCAGTCCCAGTCATCCCACTGTGAGACCATCAGGGAACTTGCTCTTTTGCCCTGGATGCAGCCAGCGTAAATTACGTAGCCTCCCAGACAAGATTTTAAAGCAGCAAAGTATATGTCACAAATACAAAATTAATTTCTGTATTTCCCAGCAGTGTTAAGTACAGCAGAAACTACTGATGTGCCTGTCTGTGTGTGTGCGCAAGAGTAATAGTTGTCCGGACAAATAACAGAAAAACAAATTCCAGTTGTGCAAATTTTAAAAAGCCATTTGAGCTCACATTCCATAAGGCTGCATCAGACATAACATGTTGTACTGCACAAAGTGTAGTGCAAATATTTGTTTTCACTATAAAAAGAAACAAACTGTAGCTAATTAAATATTGCACCGTCTTTGGAAAAGAAAACAGAATAAGAGGGGGCTGAGAGGGCTACCTGTACTCACCCCAGTGACCAGAAACTCTAAGGAACCTACCTTGCTTCTAGCACAGAGCACTAGATTTGCTTTTTCAGTGCAGACTGTGGTCTGTGCCTGGGCTCTTGGTCTCTGCAGCCTGACAGTGTAATTCACCTTCTGAAAAACTCTCCGCAGAGATTTTGTTGCAATGCCTAGTGGGGACAGTCAGGTTTTCCATCTCTTCAGACTTCAGTCAAGTGCTTTAAGCATTATAACCAAAAAGTGAATGACCCAGTTAGAGAATTAAATATTAATACTTGTATATTTTCTGTCTCCTAAGCAACCACTTTCCTCTTCTCTCTTATTTCGGAAGATCTAAAACACAAACACACACATGAAAAGGTTAATGCAAAAATATACATTATTATTTCTCTCAGAAAAATGTATGTTCTCCTCTACCTGAGATATTTTTTGCCATGGCTTGTAACCAGAAAATGTTAGAAGGAGATTTGCATCACTTACTTGGAGAGATGTGAGGGAATTTTCTGGATTGTGTTAGGGAGCTCTCATCCCATTCACATCATGGATCTCTGCTCCAGCACCTGGAGCTCCTCATCCTCCCTGGCCTTCTCCCACCTGGAGTGTTGCAGGGCTGTTTCTCACACCTTTTTCCCCTCACTCCTCACCACCTCTGTGGCATTTTTCCTTTCTGAAATATGCTTTCATAGAGGTGCTGCCAGCTTGGCTGAGGGGTTCAGGTGTGCCCTGCTGTGGGGTTGCTGGAACTGGCTGGAACCGGCTGGAACCAGCTGGAACCAGCACAGGGCGGCCTCCCCGAGGCCACACCTGCAGCCCCTGCTGCCAACACCTCCCCACACGCACCCCACACAGAGAAACCCAATCAAGAGAAAATTCGGGATATTTTCTGGGATACAATGAAGTGAAACCCACAGCGCTTTTAAACCAAACAATGGTTTGCTGGTTTTCCTTGATGACAAGTGCTATTTTTTCCCCACTTACAGAAGGGACTTCTTTTCAGCAGTTGTCTAAAATTTGTGTGATCCCTTACAGTCCCAGCAAGTTGAAATTGAGTTCTCCTCAGTGAAATGAGTCTTTGCAGTCTTCCACTCATGTCCATAATCACATCCACGCCTGGCTAACAATTGAGCTGCTCAAAATTACGATGAAAGAAATACACCATCAGCTAAAACTTGTGAGAAATGCAGCCATTCCCGAGAGGCAGCCGTACTGCCTGTTAGCAGCTAAAGGTGAACTGGAATTTTCAGCCTGATTCTCCTAAAACATAGTTTTTACCCCAAGAGAGACTGGGAATTGTTGGGGTTTTATCTTAATTCAGAATGAAAAAAAAAAATCTTTAAAGAAAACAAACAAACAAACAAAATCACTTGAATGTTTTCCTGGAGAAAAAGTACATTTCCCAGCTATCTTACTAACTCCTTCGAGCAGTCTTTCTTTGCAAAAGCACTTTTACCAAAGCTCTTCCAGAGGGAATATTTTATGAAATATGTTTGAAAGATGTTCATCACCCAAAAGATGCAAAGACACATCTTAGCTTCTCCCAGTGAATCATGTAATTCTTCCCCTCACGTCAGCTGAACAAAAACATTCCCCAACAGAGCCGCGAACAAGATGGCTGCTGCCGTCCTCTGCTCCCCCAGCACTGACTGCTGGGAAAACGCTCACTGCTCAGCGCACAAAGTGCGCGTTGTTGGCAGGACAATAAAGGGTAAGTGAATATGCAAACAGGTGTCTAATCTATTTCATATCTATGACTTACTAATAAGCTAAAAAATAACAGCTTAGAATTGATTGTTGCAGATACTCAGTACACCAAGAGGGGAAAGAAAAAAACAAAACAGGCAGCCTCAGATAAAATTTTGTTCCAGAAGTTGCTATATAGAGACAGAATCTTCCTTTTGTGCACCTACTTGTTAATCTTTGATCATTTTTTAATATGGTTAGCACATAAGGTCCACAAAGGGTCATTAAACCCTCTAATTTTATATTTAGAAGCCCACAGAATTTCTTCAAAACCAACAACCATTCATTTTTCACTTGAAGCAATGAAAAGTCCATCACCCCTTTCCTTATTCCTTCCAGTCGCCAATACGTCTAATTTCATCTGAAACACTATAGACCGACACTGATTAATATGTCTGATTTCACCTGAAACACTACAGACCAACACTGATAGAATCATAGGAATCACCTTCTTTACTGCAGCAGGATCACAAATAGGAATGCTCCTCCCAACACGGCTGTAAAAATGCAGTCCAGCTTCTCAGTGCTCAAGGACAAATACAAATAAGTGGATGCTTCTGCCTAGGCAGAAGTGACAGTTTTGAGAGATCGTGCTTTAGAAATCATGTTGATGGCGTATGCCCTCAGAATTGAGAGCCCTCAGGGAGCCCAGTTTCCTTTTCCTACCTTCAGCAAAGGTACTATGATTATTGTTTTTATCTTCTCACCAGTACAAAAAATTCTCTTCTGCTGCTGTTGTTTGGTACATTTGTCAGTAGATTTCTGCAAGTTATATTATGTGAATATCTGAACCTTCATTAAAGCAATGAGATAACTTTTATACCTGCATTCAGTTATTAAAAATACATCTATTTTTAGGAAGTAGTTTATACACCTAGGAGTGATGTTATTATTCCTTTGTTCCTGTGACTGCTCCAAGAGGAAAAAAAACGTTGTTTGTACTACAGTAGTGATTATATCCCCCTAACAGTAAATGCATGAAACAATAACATTATTTCCTGCCTTAAAGAGGTTACACTTTAAGTATACGTGACAACAGATGGAGAAAACCCTGGAGTATTAATATTGCATGCACCAGAAGGGATTATTCTCACCATGCATGAATTAGACTGTACACTGTTGCTACTTGTACTGAAAGTCCTTGGTCCAATACCACATCTTGTGGGACTGGAGGTGGAATTAGATTTTCTTTCAAAGTCTGCAGATTGAGTGCTCCCTCCCACACATTTCATTATACTGCTGTCAAAGTTCATTCTCACTGGCATTGTCATTTTTATTTTGAAAATGTTTTCTGATTGCAAGAAGCTGCAATGGAAAGAATCACTGACACAAATTTGGCACGCTTTTCTGTCAGCAGTAGAAGGAAACTGCCTGCATTGCAGGCATGACAATCAGCATATCCCACGCGTAAGACTACTTGTTTCTCTCATCTGAAAGCAACACAGAACATAGCTGCACCAACAGCCATCATTTACTTTCCCATCAGTGCTCTGGTGGTCAGCAACAGGGGAAAAGGAGAACTTAGTAAGATCTAGCATGTTGTGCTTGAATATGTAGGGTCTGGAGCATTTCTGCAGCAAACTACTGACCTGAAAATCCAGGTGGTTTTTAAGCAGTCCCCTTACAAGTGATTCTCACTTTGACCAAGCCAATTTAATATTTGTTATGCTTGTCTCTACTGAGAACAGCTTTTGGCATACCTCAAACCCATTGTGGAGTGATTTTTATTTTTGAGAAGCTTTTTTTTTCTTCTTATGCCTAATACATTTGAACTTCCATAGAAGGACTAACCAGACCAAAATAATACTCCAAAATAATACTTTCACAGGCTGTGTGTAGACTAGATGTGCTTCTGTTGATGTTGCCGAGAGATTTCTCCCGGTGGATTTGAACTGGGAACATGAAGAGGTCATATGGTAGTAAATACTATTTACATAGCACCTTTTATCACCAAATATCACAAAGCACCTCGCAAGTAACCTACTGTACAGGAAGAAATTCACTCAGAACTGAAATGCAAATACCTTTGGGGTAAAACTTGGCAAATACATAATAGCACACAGTCATGCTATGAAACAACTTGTAACTAGTTGTAAAGAATAAAGTCATAGCAAACCAAAATCATGAGAGGAACATAGGCAGACAAATTATAGTTCCAAATCAGTTGCAATCTGCACAGTTTCACCCTATATGTGAAGCAATAATTTATGAAAACTAGTTTCTTCCTTTTGATAAATGCAACTCTTAAAATGATCTGCAAATATAGACAATGAAAATAGAACACAAGACTAAGTGGATAACTTATATTAGTTTTGAGGACTTACTGTACATGTGCACAGTAAATATGTATACATCATCTTAATCTCAGTGTCCCAAAAGGTAATGTGGCCAAGAAAAGTTATGCTATTCTTTATATTTATTATTAGGAGGTAGTGTGGGAGGGGCCGGACAGTTTCTGATTCTGTCATGCACATCACTTTGTGACAATAATCAAGAAAAACCAGTTGTTTCAAATACAATAACATTTTCTTTCTGTCCATCTTGCAAGAAATTAACAGTAGAAGAAAGAACATGTTATAGAGTGCAATACACATCAGAGTCAGCAGAGAAAAGAGTAATTTTCAAATGGAACAACATAAAGTTGCTTTTATGAGGTCTATTCCCTGAAAATGATACTTTTGGTTACCATTCTGCCACTTCCAGACTGACACTTTGTTTCAGCCCAGAATCTGTCTTATCTCCTGTAGATATATTCATATTATGTTTATGTACTGTAAGAAGGCAATTCTAAATCCTGCTCAACAAATCAAATGAATATTAAGTAGACATACAACGTAATTTAATTTATGCTGCATATTTATAGAGCTCCCAGAAGAACTTACTACAAAATTATTCACTGCACTTAAAATGAGATTGGAAATGTAGTTTTTATTTCAAGTGATTTTTGAGACTAGGGTTTTCAAAGAACCCAGGAAGTTCAGCTGCCAGCTCCTACCTTCTGATTTTCTCTTTCTAGGAATTGCTGTCCATCCACAGTAATCCAGGCCTGGTCACACAAAGTCACAGCAATCGTAGTTCCTATCCCAGAAAACATAAAGACGTAAAGACAACAGTTACTGATTCTATAGAAAATGACCAGCAGGTCTCATCCTCATTCCAGTATTATAACTTTTTGTAACCAAGCATGCAACATTTTCAGCATAGCCATGTGATACCTGCAAAACATTTGTGTATTAAACTAGCTGCTAATTAGGAGCCAAGTGACTTCTTGGAGCTGTTCAAGCCTTTAAAAGTGACCGTGACAAGATACAGTGTCAAGATATTCCTGTTTGCTTCAAAGGAATAACAGCAGAGACTGTACAGCAGGCACACCAATATGTGACTGTCCTGACAATCATGGGTTAGAAAAGACACCAAAAATTTCATTGATAGAAACGCAGATATCTGAGAGGGAGCAGCACAGCCATGTACTGAGGTTCTGTCTTGTCTGCTTACCCCCGACATGCACCTCATTAGCATTCCTGGAAAATATGCACTAGCAGCATTGCTTCACAATTATAGTGCCCATTTTCATGGACATGTTTTGTTCACCCTCTTGATTGTAGTACTTACAATCAGAGGTGCAGAACAGCATGAATGCAGTGCACTCAATCCCCAGGAGCAATTTTCTTTTTTTATTTTTAAAGTAAGAATCATATGCACTAAAAGGATGTGAAAAGACTATTATTAAACTACCTTTAAATATGTTTAATGGCACCACATGCTGACTCAGAAATTCCTTTCCTCCAAGCCTATACAAAGTGGAGGGCCTAATTGTGAATGCTTTATTACTATGTTGATAAATATACCATATCACTCATTCCTTTTCAGAAAAATTTCACACAGGCCTTTTTTAATACAATATTTTGAAGATAAAACTCCATTATATCTATTTAGAAGAGCAATCCTTGCTTCTGTAGTAAAAATAGTAATAATAGCACTGTACTTTAGATCTCCTAAGTGCTCTATGGATATTAAGCAATTTGTCCCTATTGGCAAGGATTTTAGTTTGCATTGGACAGTAAGTAGCAGCAGTTAACTTACTGCTCCCCCACAGCCTCCCCATCCCTTAAGGTATTTTCCCCTTTTTGTTTTGTTGCACATATGCTAGGTGAGGGCTTTGGTTCTCTGTCCACGGGAATTCCATACATCCCTTACTGGTGCTACTTGAATTTGAATTTGCTTTTGCCAGCCAGAGGAACCCATCAGACATCCATTATTTGTATGATCTCTCAGGAGTGGAAAGGAGAATCAATTTTCTTCTGTTCTGCTCTCTTGCCATAACACTGAGCTGCCCCTGGTAGGTTTCACAAGGAAATATCCCTTTTTTTCTAGCTCAAACACACCCATTTAATATCACAACAGAACCAGAAGAAGCCAGAACCTCATCTTTTTCAAGTGTTGGGGTAGAAACTCATGATGAGTGCAGTCCCAGGGATGGTGCTTACATAAATACAAGGATAAAAGTTACTGTCCTTAATTTTTTCAAAGTAGCCCAGTGAAGCAGGACTTGACAATT
>NW_010321152.1:86829-130711 GCF_000700745.2 Antrostomus carolinensis
CAGGTGGCAGGAAGTGCAGGCAAAAGAGCTGGTTCTGCTCTACACACTAGGGTCAACTGTACAATAATTGAGATCTGTAGAACCAGAGCCTGTCACAGCAGCAAGGAGAGTTTACCATTCCAGAAAGCAGTTGAACTTAAAATGTATTGCACTCCCATTTTGCCCAGAGACTCAGAAGCTGATATGGTCCCAGTTCCTCTTTGTGGCATCTCTGCAAGTGTTCAGTAGTGTAAAGTACCCATGTCCTTGAAATTTCAAATTAAACCCCAAGGAGATTGAGGAGTTTGCAGATGTAACAAGTATTAATTCAGTAGCCTCTGTTGGCAGAAGAGCATTCAATGTTCAAGTGCATTACAGACATTTATCTTTTGCTTATCCAGGAAACTATTTCTATAAGGTTCTGAGGGGAACATTGCCAATAAACATTAAAATAGAACCATTGGAGCAGCCTGGCTTGTGGAACTTCTCTCAGAATTGAGAATTACCGTCATGCAGAGGTGTAATCCCACTTCCAAATGGTACCAGCATAGAAGTAAGGCATATTCACAGCAGCTGTGAATGTGTTGTGACCTTGTGTTGCTTCACTGTCTTCCCTTTCTATCCCATAACTGTATGTGTCCTGAAAGTGTTCTGCCACGTGCTTGCCTCCTCCAGGACTGTATGCCTACCTCTGCAGAAGTAATGCTGAAGGGTTGTTTTAAAACCCAACTCCCTGCTTTCATGACTAATACAATTCAGTAAATCTAGAGAAAACAGCCCCTGCAGTGATCATTTTGTCCTTTGCCAATACCAGTAAACAGTGCTCCAGGAAGACACAGGTTGGTATTTTGCCACAGAGACAGCACTTCTCTATCACACAATTTAAAAAATATATTAGTTTTTTAGGTGCCCAAGTCAATCATCTTTGATTCAAAAATCAGTTGTTAAGCTTTCTCTTGAAAAACTAACATGCACATTGGTTGTATTTTCCATTATATCCAGAGCTATATTCTGAATTCTGTCTTGGAGGCTGCAGTAGTTACAGATTAGGTTTTGATGACAAGAATTGGGAAGGTATTATTTGCAGAGAGTAGGACTTGCTAGAAAAATGTATACAGCTGAGGAAGGGGTCTGAAAGGATGAAGCAGAATTGTTTATCTCTGATGCCACACAGAAAAAATTCTCAGCTGATTTATTGCATAGCTTATGAAAGATCAACACATGTACACAGAACAAAATCATTGTTTTCTTTTCTTCTTCCCAGAACCATAAACCTATACTTCAAAAGCAACTGCTGAAGTGGAGGATGAAATTCAAAGGTTGAACTCTGACTTAGTTTTCAAGGGCGGGCTTCTTGCTACTTAACCCAGGAATTTTCTGTCTTGTTGCATTCTATGCTGCCATCATCTGGCTCTTTTCATAAAACCTGACATTTTCTAAATCTCATTTATCTCCAGGCCTGAGATTTTCTCTGGGTAAGAATCTTCAATGCTTCTAATGAAGACATTTCACAGTAAGGATTTGCCTTTATCCAAGCAGCAAGCCTCTCTCTCCAGCCACCACAACCCCAGAATATTTACCCAGCTTCTTGGCCAGGCATCCAGCTCCCTTTGCCTAACAAAGAACTCAAGATAGAGGGAGGATGTTGATTTAAATGTCTCTTCATACTCAGACATACTATTCTGATTCCATGTCTCCTCAATCATCCACCAGAGATTTCTTTGTAGCAAGCCAGTTACTTTTAGCACATGAGCCACCAGGGTCCTCACTATATCCTCCTAAAAAGGGAATGCTGACATCTGGTCATGGAAAACACCTTTCCTCCTATGATAAATGGGTGTTACCAACTCCTCCAGTGATTAGAATCATAGTGGTTGGAAAACACCTTTAAGATCATTGAGCCCAACCATACATCAAACACTAAATTGATGTATGTTCCACCTCTAAACCATTTCTCTAAGCACCGTGTCTACCCGTCTTTTAAATACCACCAGGGAAGGTGACTCCACCAACTCCCTGGGCAGCCTGTTCTAATGCTTGGCTACCCTTTCAGTGAAGAAGTTTTTCCTATTATCCAATCTAAACCTCCTCTGGAGCAACTTGAGATCATTTCATCTTGTTCTATTGCTTTTTACCTGAGAGAAGAGACCGACTCCCACCTCTTCACAACCTCCTTTCAGGTAGTTGTAGAGAGCAGTAGGGTCTCCCCTCAGCCTCCTTTTCTCCAGGCTAAATATAAATAATTAAATATAAACAGGTTGTTTACTTACTCTGAGGCAAATATTATTTTCTGCCTGACAGGGCAATGATAAAAGGTGAGAGAATCTTTCTAAACAGCTTATACTGATCCAAGGCCATATTGCTTCCAAGAGACCACAACTTCACCTCCTTCCCATTCAACTGGCAACCAGAGTACTGTGTAAAGATTCAAAAACATTGATCTGGCTAGAAGCTGTATTTTTAACGGCTGGTAAAATTTTAAGGGAACCAAGAAAGCACTGACACTAATGGAGACATAGGGGAGAACAATACATGCAATAAAATTTGCTTCATCCTTAGATTGCAGCACACCATTCTGGGTCCTCAGGAAAGTATTTTTTCTTTTAGCATTTCTAATACTTGGCTTTATGTCTATTCTGTTCTTCACAGGAGCCCTCTACTCTCTGCACGTGCCAGACAAAAGTCTGCTTAGCAAAACATGCTCAGCTGCTTTGACTTCCTGCCAAAGGATTCACCCCACCTGTTATGTAGGTAACAAAGACAAGAAAGCAAGGTTGCCCGCCTCTCTGCTGTCCAGCCACACCCCGGTTCCTAATGCAGAACAGAAAGACACCACATAGAACATTTCTGTTCTACATGAACTGCAAACAAGCAAACACAGCAGATACCCTCTATCACACAGCACATCATTTAATCTGTGCAGTTCTTGACAGGAAACTAATCGATCACCACAGGGAAACAACAGCATGGGGTTACTGGGAGACATTCCAATCTGATTTCCTTCATTCTTTTTCCTTAATGATTGCCCAGGAAATGTAGGTTGCATGAGGTTCTGCTGAAGCTTGGGATGCACATTTTTCAGAGTATGGGAATTACTGCTTACAAAGGAGACTTTCAAGCCTATAAATTAGAATAAACAAGTCTTGGAGTAAAGCAGAAAAAAAAAAGACATATTTACAAAGGGACACTAAGGAGAGACAAACCTAAAAAGATAAAAGAAGAGAGACTTGATCTTAGAAACTTTAAGAATGGCTGCTTGAATTTAATCCCCACAGCTGAGTCCTGAGAAATTCTGCAAAATCAAAACTGAAATTAAATAGAGACTTCTTTAATGAACAAAGTAAAAACATGTCTAATATTGGATGTGCAGATATGACAACATATTCTGCTCGAGTACTAACTTCAAATGACAGTGTGCTAAAATGTACAGATTCTCTATTTGCTATTTATTTTTGTATTGACAGAACAGAGGTGGGACAAAGAGACTGGAGGATGTGAGAGCTGAATCAAACCTCCATTCTGAATTAAAATCTGAATTGGACCTGAACCAATACATGCAGTTCTTGAGCACTACTGCGTGCCTCCCCTGAAAAGCTTCACTGACCTGAAACCAAGATGAAAGCCTCCCTCGTGCATCCTGGCAGAAATGGGCTGAGATTTTCAGACCCATTTAGGAACTGGCAGAAATGCAAATGGACTCCCATGGCTTGAAAGACATCTTAATCCTAAAGAAGCAACACAGAAAGCAAATGTGTACCTCTAAAAATACTCATGTCAGAACAGTTAAATATTGGAGGCTCGAGGAAATACCTTACATACAGTTGTTTGTAGAGGAAATGCAGACGAGCCCTTTATTGGCCCTATATAGCATTGCTGGCATTTATTTATCACACAGCCAACTTTCCTAGCCTTGACCTGCGTAATTTTAGAGTAAGAAGGAAATAGCAAAGAAGAAAATCATATAGAAATATGTGCCACATATTCCTCACTCATGGATTAAACAAAACAAAAAAATGCTTCATTTCAGTTTTTAAGCAGGTTCTCTATGTTTCTGGAGAGTGCTGATGCCCTGTGATTTCTGAGCAAGATAGCATTAGGACTGTACACACTGTATTCTTCCTTGCTTTCTTAATAAAAGAATAATGAACTCAGTGGTGCAGAAGCAACACAACATGCTGCTATGAAGGAAACCTCAAAGTCCCCTCAGCTGCTTCACTGATGTGTATTAAAATTAATGAGTTTCTGCTACAGAAAGAAAGAGGTGTCCTTACATGGGAATGAGATCTATGATCTTTGTATTGTAGCACAACCACTGAGCAGCACAGAAATCTGCACAGCTCAGTCTCAAATAATAAATTTCTTTTAACAGGAGGAAGGCAAGGACAGACTGAATACACTTACTATATACACTGCAAGAGGGGATAGGACAGCTTTTCATTTGCATCTTAAGCACCTTCCCATTAGTACAGACTGGATTGCTGTTAAGGCTCCCTTTTTTCTCCCCCATTTATATAGCTAACAGAGCAAAAAATTGGCAATATTGAATGCCAACCAGCACCTGAGGCTACTTATTCAGCCAATATAGCCACAATACTTAATGGGTCTCAATTACAGAGCCCTTACTTTTGTGCATGGGAACATATATCTGGAGGTCAGCACATTTCATTAATATTTTTGATTAACACATCCTTCATAGTGGTTTTGAGCTTTTAATGCTTCCTAGTTAATGAAGCAAAATTTTGAAGCAGCTATTAGCTTGGTACATAATACAATTTTTAAAATGCTGTTTCATTAAGACAGCTCTTTTTTTTCCAAATTCTTCAAGGCTTCATCCAACTGCAAAGAGAAGTTAATAACACACTGCTACACTAACTCTTTGAAGCTTATTTCCTGCTTATTTGAAGCTTATTTCCTGTCAGTGACTTCCAGTGAGGAACAAAAATGACTAGCATGTTTCATACCTGAAAAACACATCAAGTATTTTTTGAGTTCAGTTCAAGTAATTTTCTTGGACTGCACTTCTAACTGGAGGACACTTTTACCATAGGTTACTGAGGTTCCACAGAATAATTTCCCAAAATCTTAAGGAAGAGCACTTTCTTTTCTGCAGTGCTAGAGTCATATCAACCATCAATCTCAGACATACAAAAGAATGCCAGCTTCAACCATGGTATAGAATTACAAGTGCCGAATTATGGTAAAAATTAGAAAACTAGGATCACCTCAAAACTGTTCTGAACTGTCCTATAGGCACCAAATATTCCCATTTTACTGAGGATATTTGAACTCAAACTATTCAGATTTGACATCTATGCACTTTCTGGTCCAGAATTCATTGCAATCTCTAGAGAATTCTGAGCTTTTACAGATCCAGAAGAAGGGAAGGGGTGGGGGGGGGGAACTTGAAGAAGCATCAACAATCCAATCTGCTAATGTGTGCAGCCTTCCAATTTATTTTTTTTTTTTTTAGGTTCCTGCAGCTGTGATTTAAACCTAAAAATCTTTGTTATGCCACTGATGTTGAACTCAGTGTCTCCACAGTATACCTGCCTCAATCTGCAAACTGTTTCTGTTCTAAATTTGTTACGCAGCCATGTCATTAAATCCCAGTCAGTTTAGGAGCATTCCATTAGGACTGCATTAGTTCATCATTACTGAAATTTACTTTTCCTCTAGTCTCCCTTAGAGTCAAGCTTTCTCAAAAAAGATACCACAGAAAGAAACATGACATCTGAAAGTCACGGCCTGTCATTTATTTTGGGAGGAGGTTTTTGGGGAGGCAAGAATGAAAATGGAAATTAAAATATGTCCCAGAAGACTCCAGAAACAGTTTTTTATATGGCATTTTGTCACTTCCCTGTTGCTAGCTGGCAAACCTTCCTTTTGTGTCTCTCTCTGCTCCCCTACTTCTGTAGAAGAGGCCTGAAGTTAAGCGCCAGATAGTACCTGGGGAATACTCTGATTCTGGGGATATTTGAACTCAAATGCAGTTGATTTCAGCTTTTCCAGTTTAGCCAAAGCAAAACACCAGCACTGAGCAATCTACCATATATCCAGTAAAACTTCAGACCAGGCTCTGGCAAAGAGCTCATTTCCTTCCTCCTTCCCTCTTAAAATAGAGAAAGTCCAATTAGATGTGTTGTCTCACAAAAACATAATCGTTAACAGCTATTTCCACAAGGACTTCCAAGGCCAAAGAGACAGATCTCTGCTAAAAGGAATCATACTAACATGGCAGAGACCATGTACACATCAGCAAGGACTGGGGTCCACTAGAAACAGAGCTGTGGAATGAAATAGTTGGTGCTGATGACCTGACATCCTCACTATGCACATTTCAGGAGAGTTTACCTCAGATAAGAACTAATCAGGTCCCATTAGGGGCTGAATGCAGTTGGTGAGCATTGAATGTGCTCTTAGAACACATCGTCCTCTTGTTTCATCTGAAAGAGATCCAATAAAGTACCCCAAGACTGCTCCATGATGTGAATCAAAGCACATTTAGCAGGGACAAGCAGATTAGCTTCAAAAGCACATTCTTGATCTGAACTAAACCAGTAATCTAGACATACTATAAATTCTTCTGTATGAGACGCCAACAGCAGAATATACAGAGGAATAAAATACATCCTGTGCTATGACCAGAGATGCACCCCTGAAAAGTGGAATCAGGATGCATCTTCCAAAGTGAGGTGATGCTACATGGAAGGCAAAGAGATGGGCAGGCAATTTTTAAAATTAGAGATAATGGAACAAGGCAATTTAAAGTAATTTTTCTCCCTCTGAGAGTAAAATTTGCTTTTACATTTTAAGAGAATGAGAAAAAGCTATGCAGCACAAGCCACAGAGCTAAGCACCAAGAGTATCTCCGCCGGTGTCTTGGACCTTTCTCCAGTGACATTCAAACGACAGAAAAAGAAAGATCAGGACTTTTTATAGGTTTAAGACCTTTGACACTCTCAGCTTTTCTGTATCTAGGCTTTGTCTCACAAAATTAACCAAAGGTATTTTGACATGCCTAAATAGAAACAAAAATATTTTTATTTAGACAGAAATTAAATATAGTAACAAAACTTCAAAGCAACATATTTTCAGCATTCTGTGAGAAGCTAAAAGACATTAACAATTGTATATATTTGTTTTGAAACACAACACACTTTAAAAAAAAAAGCAAAAGTTAGCCCAGATTTCTAATGATGGGAACCAAATTCAGAGTGGCACTTCAGTGTTCCAGATGAATGTTTGGTAGTACTTCACATAGGAAAATGACACATAGGAAATGAGACAGTGAGGGTGGGTCATTTTCATATAACAAAATTGAACAATCTACTATTAAACATATAATTTAAATTAATTTCAAGAATACTAATCTGAAAGGTACTCCAGTGCCAAATGAAACATAATTTTTATCCATTGCAGTGGATCAGTTCTTAATGATCACGGGTGATATTTACAAATCTGAAGAGACTTCAAATCAAGATGTAAATTTGCATTTCAACATCTTCATAAACCACCTTCATTTTAAGGAAGTCTAAGTATGTACAGCTCTTGACTGATTTAGGTGGCACTTCATGGAACTATGTAGAAAAGTTGAGACTTTACACACTTTGCTACTGCCTCTCATATCTGACCAGTTGAACAAAAAATAACTGCCCTGAGCTGGTCAGTTGCCAACCCAGCAGGCTACTCCTCTTGTGTTCTGGTTAAACTGAGCAACAGTAAAAAAAGGTGATATCTTAAAAGAGGAGGAAAAGGCATTCTTTTCCTTTAAAGCTGTTTGGGTTAAAATTCCATAGCAACAAGACTCAAGAGAAAGTAATCAAGAAAGTATCATCACATCTATAGTACTGTGTAGCAGTACAAAGAAAATTATTTCTGGGAACAAATTACTTATTCAGATAAGCAAAGTTCCTGTAGTACAACAATTAATATTGAGATAATTTCAAGCTACAGACAATACTATACAAAGAGGAAAGTCTCAATATAAAGTAAAGCAAACACAGTCTGTGGCCCTTAATGTACATCTATATATATATATAGATTTGAATGCCTAAACCAAAACCTTTAGAGTACTAATTGCATGTTAGTACTTTGGCATCACATAGACCCAGACAATATGTTTATGTTTTCCTACATAAACAGGAAAAATTTTATGTTATGAAGGAAGGGAGATTTTCTTACCAGTCCCAGTCTGGCAGGTACCTCTCTGTTCTGTACAGTCTTTTCTGACTATTTGTGTATGTTTCAGATTCCCATCCTGCTTTTAGTGTTACTATTCAGCTATCAGTTTACCTGAATTTGACTGAAATATTCAGAATAGATCAGAATTAAATCTTTGTGAATAACGCTTGAACATGGCACACAGTAAGCGCTTATTAAAGATAGAGAGAATGCATATAAATTTATAATTATAATACTATAATTACACTTCTGACCCCCTTTTTAAAGGCTGACAGGCCTATAGCAAAAACTAACCCCACATTTATTTTTTTAGGTATCTTAAAAAAAAATACAAGAGAGAAATATTTTTTTAAAAGCTATATTGTTTCTGTCCAAATAAGAAGCACAGACTTTTTAATGAATTACTCTTACATTGCTCTAAAAACATTTGTGTCCTGTTAATAACCAAGCTTGAGATGCAGTGCTGCTGGGAGTTGCCTTCTCTAGCAGCATTTGGGATCGCCTCTGCTTCTCTTTCTAACCGGCCACTGGAACAGTGCTGGCCACCTCCCCCGGCCGCTCCCCGCCAGCCATCCCGCAGCCACAGCCCCCGCCCGCCCCGCACGCCCGGCCGGGACGGTGCGGAGCATCTCTGCGGGGCATCTGTGCGGGGCCTGCAATGCCACGGAGGTCCCGTGAGAGGGAGACGTCGTCGCAGCAGACCTTGTAAGTGAGCTACTTGAAACGCAACTCTTGGAAGCTATTTTATCAAGAGCTAATCCACACGACAGCCAGGTACACTACAGACATTCTGCAAAGACCGAAAGGTAAAGAGCTCTTTTTAAAGGAAATATTTGTTTTTAAATTACAACATTTGGGTTCTTATGCAATCCAAAGAGGCAAATCTTGCATAAAGGAGCTGATATTCAAATCAGCATAATTAAAGATTTTAATCTCCTTTAAAATTATTTCCTCACTAGTATTTAACATATTTTTCTTACCTTTTCTTGAAGACAAATAACTAGGGCAATAAATACACAAGAAGCACAGGATTTTTAGGAGTTTTACCTGGCCAAGTGTAGAAAGGACACCTACAAGATTGTATTTTCCAGTTCTTTTACATTTACCTATTCAAAAGACGGGACCATGAGTTAAGAAGGAAGGCTAGGCAGTGGGACCATGACACAGTTCACCAGCCTTCAGCTCTGTTGGTAGGAGTCAAAAACTCTGGGGCTAGTGAGTCACTAAATCAGCAGATCTCCCCATCAGCAAAGGGCAGACCTTATTTATAGCTGGTAATCCTGCACAGCAGGAGTCACCTCTGGGAAATGGGGTACACTGCTTGCAGAAGAAATCTTGTATCAGCCTGCACAAGTATCGTAGACTTGGATTCAGTCTGCCACACAGCTGGTGTTCTGTGCCAACCTACCTCTACTTATATTATAAAGCCCAGAACAATATCCCAGCTGGCCGTTGGAACATGGCCTTGCCATGTCTCAAAGAGAAAATGCAAAGACGTGGTAGTTCTCAGTGATAGTCCAGAGATTTACGTGCCAGATTCCCCAACCCCTGAAACTTCCACAGCAAGTGGCAATGGCCCCTCACATTTCTGACCTGTTCCCAGTCTCCCCACTTCCTTAACTCTTTGTTCCTAATGTATCTGTTTAGAGAAGCATCTTTTCAAGATTTTTCAGTTTGTCTAATATACAACTTGAATATTTGAGAGTGCTTTTTTTTTTTTTTTTTGCCAAACCCTCTGCAGATTTGATGCAGACATTCTCTGCATCATGTATGCTGAATCCTGCACAGTTTGGGATACAGCTCAGAGGGCAAGTATGACATCCTGTCAAATACAGAGCCACGTTTCCTTCCATTCTTTACACGCCACTAGATCGATAAATCAAAGTGTCAGGAAACCTGACACAGGAAAATCAAACAGGTGCCATGAAATTATTGCTTTCAAAGCAATTTTGCATGAAACAAAACATGTATTGATTCCATATTCAATACAGTACTCTCATTGTATTTCTAAGAAATTCCTGATGACAGAAGTTCAGTTTTTGAATGCATTTGCTGTGATTTTTCCTGAAGACTATCAGCACACTTATTTCATTTAAAACAGTTCATTATAAGAAAGTTTAAAAATTTTGTTAAAAGCAAACTTTAGCACCTGCCTAGCATTTTTATCTGTCTAGAAATGACAGTAAATCACCACAACCTTTACCTCACCTGCTAATTTAGTTAGGCTATATCCAGAACAAAGGGCCACAATAAATGCCAAAGTAAGGGCTACACCCACCTATAAATCACACGGCCCCAAGTCTCTTATTTAGCAAGTTAAATATTTACTAGATTATAAGCAGCAAACAACACAAGTAGGTCCCTTAGATTATAACTGATTTATCAGAGGAAAAGTCTTTAGTGAGTATTTCCTAGCCTTACCGTGGACATTTCTAAAATATCTTTTCCATCTGTTTTTCTTAACCCCACAAAAGAAGGTCAAACTTCACCTGGATGGATATGTGCATGAATGAAGCACAATAACACAGTATCAAAAGGATTTATCACCTCAGACTGTACTGCTTTTAGTCCTCTACCCTCTCGTCATTTGCAAAGTGGTAGTGACAAATGTGACATCAAAATGCAGTCTGATGCTTTGGTTTCTGAACATCAAAGACAAAAAAGGTAAGATTTCAATTTCTTAAAATCTATTTAGGCTGCATATTGCTCTTAAGAAATGTGACTATCTCAATCTGTCTTTCCACAGGATTTTGATCCTGCTCTTCATTCTGCTTTTCTTGCTTACTTAAAAATAATTCCTCGTTTATACATCTACAATTATACTGTGGATCTGGATTATGAGTTCTTGTGCTTTCAGCTGTGGGAGGACAGACAGAACCATTTGTATTAATCCAGCATACCTTCAATGCATTTGTGCCTGTTCACAAGAGATTAGTATCTATTTCAAAGTTAGAACTACACAATTCTTAAAATATCTGTGTGACAGTGACTATAGCTGTTCTTGGGAGACAAGGGGAAAGCAGGGAGAGAGAGGACAGAAATACAGGAGAAGAAAAAAGAAGGGGATATTGAAATAAGGTTAAATTTAATCTGTTCTAAAACTGTTTCAAACCTGCTTCTGTGACATGAAACAGCATTAGAGAGTGATTTTGAAAACAGAAAAAACACTGTGGTCACTGTGCTGATTTGGCCCTCAGCAAAGCAGCCATGCATAGCAATAATCACAGCTTACATAGATACACAGTTGGTGTGGTTTGGCTTTAATTTAAACCACAACTTTTCACTGCCAGAAATAGAACTATAACTATTTATTTTAATAAGAGAGTCTAATTAGCCAGTTCTAGTATAAATGTTCTGTATGATCAGGAAAGGCAGTAAAAAGTAGCGCGAGGAGAGCCATCACTGAGAAACAACTATAAGCAAAGACGACTTTGCCTTGCTCTGTGCATCTTCTTTGGACATCAGAGCTACACCCAGCAATGGATTGCCTCAAACATCTCCCACACTGAGTTTTCCGCTGTCTTATGTGACTAATCCATTATCAGAAGTGGCATTCTCATGAAGCTTGACCTAACTTCTCAGTCCCTAACCTCCACAAATCATAACTCCTGCTCAGGTTTTCTACTCTCAAAATTGGTTATTTCACCTTTCAAACACTCTGGCTGGCACCTTAATCTTCTCTTTAAGCTGCTGAAAACAGATAATTTCAATCTTCTCTCCCTAAATTATATCCTCAGATTGCCCTTTTATTTCAATCTCTCTTCTTCCAATTTTCTCTGCTGTGTTTTGCCCCTCCCTAGCCCCTGCCTTGTCTATAGAATTTGCCTGCACAGATGGAGCTTCTTTTAAATGCAGGAGGCTTTCCTTTTGCATAAAGTAGTCTCCTCTGGCTGTTTACCTATCTCTTGCGTCCTGATTTAATACTGATGCTCATAATATTCATTTCAGATTGAACTCTCAGAGAAGAAAATTAACCACAGTAATTTTTGCCTGCTTTGTGGTAAATTACAATCCTACACTTCCATAGTTTTGGATTCATTTTTGTAGAGACATTTGTTTTAGAGAAATAAGCAGATGAATTAGGAACCAGTTTAGAAATTACCAAATTTCTCAATTTTTTTTTTCTCACTCATTTAACTAGAGCTGTTAGTGTTAATTATTTCATTTAAATAATACACAAAATACAATGTGGGGTTTTTTTTCCTTAATATACCTAGTTACAAATTAAATTAAAGTTTTCCCACACAGATTACCATGGCTTATTATTTCTATCTAGGAATGTAGAATCTTCAGTTCCACTATCAATCGACACACCATGCACATCACAAAAAAAAAATTTAAATTATTACACAAAGGGATCCAAGCACACTAGGTGAATGGACACAAAGATTAAAAAGGAAAATTAAAGCTGATAAATGTGGTGTGAATTACACCCTTTGCTGAACTCTGAATTAGCTGTAGGTATATTTATATGTCAATATTTTGTCAAGAAATGGACATCAGCATTATCTTAGGTAAGTGAAGATGTAACTATGTACGTAGCTATAACCAAAAATGCAAAGAAGATACGTAAAGGCTGAAACTGTGAACAACAGAGCATTAGAATGTGGTTATAGAAATCATTAGCGCAAATTTGTCTACAATATTCTATGCATTCTGATCTCTGCAACTATGGAAAGGAGTCTGGAGGATTAGAACTGACTTGGGGAAGGGGAAAAAAAAAAAACAAACAACCAAAACCAACAAACCCTTAGTCCCTGAAAAACAGATAATATTAAAATAACTTATTTTAGAAACAATGCAGAAAGGAGCAGACAAAGCAATGAAGATGAAAAATTCCTAATCTATGTGCATCTCTGTTCAAAAACAAGGAGGCGTTTCATAAAAGTAAAAGGTAGAAAATAAAAATAATACTTTTACACTCACTGTGAAATCAAACTGTGGAATCTGATGTCACAGGAGGCTGTTGAAACCTATGGTTCAAAATTAAGAAAGGGATTAAGTAGTTACTTCCAGAATTTTCAAGTATAATTAGGATATCAGCTTTGTAGAAAAAACATTTAATGTTTCCAAATTCAGGATGATCTTTAATTGCTACAGATCAGGTAAGGCCCATGAGGGAAGAGGAGATTACTCTACAGTACATTAGTTACAGTAGTCAACAGGCCAATAGAGTTAACACTCCTCAATGTTCATATTTAGGGAGAATAAAGAATGTACATTAACATGACAATGCAACATAAATTTTTCTGTTCGGGTTTAAATGTTAATTTAATATATTTCTAAGGTCTGTGGGCTTTCCTTTTTCCACTCATTACACTTGTTCTAACCTGCATTGTTTGAGGGTTTTTTTAAATACAAAGATTCAAGAACACAGTTTTGTCAAGAGGAAAACTAGCACAGCAGAAAGAGGCTCTGTAGTCAGCAGGGGGAGTCAGACACTTCCAGAAACCAATTCACCGATTTTGGGAGTGGCCAAAGTGCCCTCTGGAGATGCCCACCTCCACTGACCACAGAGGGAATCTAAAGTCTATTCTACATTTATAGTGAAATTTATACATGGAATCTGTGGAATGACACTCTCCCACAAACTTAGAACCAATATTGGTGTGTAATTAGTTTAATATCAGGATGTTTACCTCAACAAAGAACTGCTCTGCTAATTTCTTGTGAGAGGTATTAAACAGATGCAGGTTAATACACAGTGAAGATTTTCACTGACTTTGGTTTTAAAAAAATCTCTCATTTTAAAAATGAAAATAAATCCAACCTCAGGCACAGAGAAGGCTGAAATCAAACTCTGTCAGCTTTAGTCCAACCACCAGCCATTGACTTCTATAGCCTTTTTCCTGAAAAAAGGACATAAACAGCTGTCCCAGTGTTTATGTGCTCCTGCTGGCTGAAGTGTCATGGCAAATTCCTCTCAGAAATCCAGGACCTAGATGAATATAAAGGTTTTCCAGTTTTTCAGCAGTTCTCTAGTGCCATTCGTCTTCCAATTTGCATCAGAAAAAAATGTTTTTAAAAAAAATTTTGGTGGGACTGTGTCAATGCACAGAACGTGGCCGTGTAGAGCAAAAGGCAGATAGCAAACAGCAGCGCTGTGATTGCCTGGCATTGTCCGTATCACCTTCAGGCTGGGACTTGTATACATCAGTCACAACCAGCAATGGAACTGATAGCAAAGTTTATCTGCACACAGAGCAACAGGAGCCTGTATGATTTCACTAATTTAAGCACTTGGAAGCAGCAAAGAAAAGGCATAATAGGTCATGTAATGAAAGCCTGAAGGTAGAGGGTTCAGGGGAGTGTAGGAAGGCTGAGTGTTGAGGGGAAGTCTGGACTGACTCAGAGTGACAACAATAACAGCCTGTTTGACTATCATCTATCAGGTGTGTACCATTTCCAGCAGTGCTATGTAGCAGGACTCAGTGGTAGTACTCATAACTCAACATCTGTCCAGCTGTTTCCAGGTGGTATTTTCTGTAACAATACAGCGTAACTTTACAGAGGCATTTGAATCAGAGTAAACTGGTACTCACAGAACATGCTTATGATACTCGTGACAATACTCAAGAGAGCTGCTTCTGTTTATTTAAAGACACTTCAAGTTTTGGAGGTACAGGGGGATTTCACAATCTGATACAGAAATACAGTCTCAGATTCTCCATTACTGTACATTTCCATACCTGCCAGTGGACAATGTGATTCCTAGCAAATGCTATGAAAATGTAGCTATAGGTTATTTTCTACCTATAATTTTCTACTTATAGCACTAAACCTTCACTTATCATTTTTGAAATGTATCCTTTGCTTATGCTAAAGCCACATAGTTCTCTCATCCTATTTAATTCCTACACACCTTGAAGTACCTTTCTCCATACTGATTGCTAAAAAGATTACAAGAATCAATTTTCCCAAGCACTAGGTGGCACGCAGTAAGTATGAAAGGGAAACCTCTAATGAGCAGCACTTATGTATTAGCCATTACCTAAGGAGATTCCCACTCCATCTGTTGACTGAGAGATATTTCAACAGGAAGATTACTCAGATCCGATAAGGAATATTCCCAGCATAAGAAAGTCTCACGCTTAATAGATGGTAATAATATTAGTCTAACATTTAAAGAGTCTTGAGCAGTGCAAACAGGTTAGAAAATATTTTATTATGGATTCATTGTGGTAGAAATGACCTAAAACTCAGTGCAGCTATGCTGATAGTTTAATTCTTAAATTCATACATCATTTTCTACTTTGGGCAAGCCATGCACTGAATGAAAAAGTCAACATAGACCTCTAGACAAATTAAATCATGGGAGAAGGGGTGAATTTTTTCCTGGTTTACTTTATAACACTGTACTTACCTTTGTCCTGTAATAAAATCTCTGAAATGAGCAAACCATAGCAATTTGCAGGCAGTTAACAAATACAAGAAAGACTTTGGAAAGATCATGGACAAAGCAAGCATTTGACAGGCCTGCCAGTGAATGGTCCTATGAAAACAAACACACAGAAGCCAGCTTCCTTAACTTCTCAAACTCTCTGCTAGGGGACCAGATAGCAGGCATGACTTGTCACATCCTATTCCTGCCAAACAATAATTTGTAGCAATTATATAATCTACATAAATACACAAATACAATTATAGAAAACAGTACTTTTTGATGGTTTATTTACTTGCTCTTTTCTGGCAGTTGCCACATGAAAGTTACAGAAAGGCACGGCTCCCTCTGTGATATATACACATAAACAGAAGGACAATAAATTCCTTCAGCTGATAATCCATTTCCATTTCCTAATCTGGTTTTAAGACAGGGAGATGACAATATCTTAATATTTAACGATGAAATTTGATCTGTCTAAAGCTTGTTGCAGAATGTTGTACTATTCTTACGCGTCCATTTACTTGTAGCTTCATTTCTGCAGTTGTGTTGATTTTCTAATTAAGACATTTCTGAATGTGCAAAACTGCCTTAACTATAAAGATATTCCATACACTAGATAAATGTGAGAAACAACTCAAGAGATCAGCATTTTATATCCTGAAAAAAATACCATACAACACTGCCTGCAGATTGCATAAAAAGAATGGAGACAACAGTCATGCTCTTTTCAGAGACCTGAACATGCTCACTAGAGAACAAAAAAAGGCCAGATTTGTAGGATCATGAATCCCTGTCAGAAAAATTACACAAGATCTCTCTTAGGTAGGTTACAGACATCTCTGTCACTGTGGTTGCATCCATAATATCTGACCACTCCCAGTTATAGAAGAGGATCAATGAACTAGAAGTACGTCAGGACAGAGGCTTAGAGATCCTTGCACTTTAACAGCTGCACATGGAGGTGGACACGTGGCCACTGAGCCCAGTTCTAAAGTTTCTGCTAATGACTGCAGTGGAATTTGGGTGTGAATACATTCATCTTCCATTCCTCTATCTAGAATGTGATAAGGGCAAGCTGATAAGGGCAAGCCAACAATTCAGGCTACAGTTTTGCATCTTCCTTAAATGTCTTCTTTTCCTGTTAACCACATTTCCTTTTTCAAAAGGCCATCTCCTGTAGGAATAAAGAGCTCAAGAAGCAAAATAAAATAATAACTTTTTGCATTTCATGAGATGTTTAGAGCACTCATCTCCCTTCACATTCCCAAAAGCTTTTTTCGGCTAACAGCTATTTCAAAGATGTATTTGAGATCCAGACACAAACAGTGCTTTGCTTCTATATTTATGGTAAGATCTTATTTCTTTGTACATAAAGATTACAGATGTTTTCCATTTTCAAATACATGGCAGTACAACTTGCTTCATTCAGAAGAAAGTTTCCATTAGTCTGGAAACAGCTAATGTTGGCAATGGTAGCTGAGGAAACTAAGCTGGAAAATATAGCAGCCATTATGTGAAAGAGAATGAAGTGGGAAAACTAAAACATTTGTCTGCAAGCCTGGGTTTGTTCATCAGCTAAAGTTCCATTGTAATGGCCTAAAAAAGCAAGTACTTGAAGGTAAGTATTTGTCTGCTACATAGACTGGAATGCCAAGTATTTGCAACTTGCTCTAGGTTGAAGCAAGTCAGTCCTGTTGAAATCATTAAAATGTGATGCTAAAGTCAGAGTATTGGGGAAAATCTACCATGGATTATCAGGTGCAGAAAAAATAATTTAATTCTCCAAGGAAAAAGCCATCACAAGGAATACGAAGCAGCCAGGGGAAAAAATCTCAGCATGGGTTATACTCATCCTAGAGGGATCATGCAAACACTTGTGCAAACAGTTTCTACTCCTTTTTGTATCAGCCTAAGAGGTAGATAAAATCAGTCCCTACACTAAGAGTGAGGGGAAAGGAAAACAGACATTTTTCCCTGCTAGTGACCCTGGTTGTAACCTAGGTCAAAGACTACAAAGACACCAGGCCTATCTTGACTTTTTACACACAGCAGAGAGGTTGAGGTAGAGAGACAGCACTGTAATAGCAAAAGGAACCCTACAAAGTCTTTTGGACATCAAGAGACCTTTAAATGCAGTAATGGAAGCAAAAGATTATCACTGAAATGACCTTTACCCTAGTTGACCCAACTCCTCATTAACCCACAGCAGACCAGCGGGTCTAAGCACAATTCTTAATTGTTTTGACGAGATTTTTTTCATGTTTCACTGAAAACTGAGAAAGCACAAAAAGACTTCTTTGCAAATGCAGCTTTTGAATAGGCAGCAGGGTGACTCATGATGAATAATGAAAAGCCACATTAAACACTGCATTCCAGTAGAGAAAAGCTCTCAAAAGGGGATTCTCCTGCAAGATTCGGCACAGCCTTTACACTAAGAAGCTTGAGACTTAGTACAATTATAATTCCTCTGACTTCAAAGATACCCAAAGAATGAATTTGGCCCTGTTTGTTTTGGTAATGGCCGACTAGCAAAAAATGAAAGCTAGGAGACCCAGGAGATGTCAGGGTAATCTAATTTCCTTTTCTCCTAATACAGCAAGTGCAGAGCTCCCAGTTGACTGCAGAATAGTCATGATGATGTGTGTCTTGACTGTCATTTGTCCATATGCTGCTGCTAGAAATCAAAGATTTACCTTTCCAAAAAAACTTCTTGGCAGTTACTCCTGATTGTGCGGCAGAGTAACTCAATGTACTGAAGCACGTTAATGCAGCTTGCTTTGTATTTTGGAAGGGGGCAAATATATTCCTCTGTAGATTTAATCTTTAGCTGTCATTTCCCATAAAGATTCTCTGTCTTGAAGCAACAGGCTTGACCTTGAATCTTCCCAGACAGAACTTGTAATTATCTGTTTTGAACTACAAATACTTAATTTCTAGGTGCTCTTTGCCTCCTCAGCCCCTGCATAGTAGAAATCACCATGTCCTGGGACTGCTCAGTGCTGTCCAAAAAGAGTAAACACATTCCATGAGAGAAATTCGCTATAATGAGATGAGATTTTTTTCTAATCAATCCTTATATTTCAAGATGTTCTTTTACATAGTGAAACAAAAACTAAACTGCATCTATCTACCAACATATTACTTGAGAATTAGATTTTAGGGATGCTTAAACTACTAATGCATGGCTGCTGTTTTGGGACATGCACTATGATCCATGCAAAACTGAGCATAAAGATGGACGCAGTCCTCTAAGTGGGATTTTTGGTTGAAGTTCAAGAATTTTTGTTTCAAAATAAACATATTCTTTCCAAGAGGTTCACAGAGTACACAGAAATGACCGTCTTTGAGAAGAGAATTGAGCTGCAGGAAGAAGTTATATTTCTCATCTACATAAAGCTTTTCAAGGGCTCCCCAGTGGACGACAGATCCAGGGTTTTTTTATTATTTCTAGCATAACTCTACAACATCTATCAAAATAACAATGATACTCAGTCTTCCTTACAAAGTTGATGATAGGGGGATAAAGACTGTATGTGTATTATAGAATGGTTTGGGTTGGAAGAGACCTTAAAGATCATCTAGTTCCAACCCCCCTGGCCATGAGCAGGGACACCTTCCACCAGACCAGGTTGCTCAAAGCCTCATCCAGCCTGGTCCTAAACCCTTCCAGGGAGGAGCATCCACAACTTCTCTGGGCAACCTGTGCCAGTGTCTGACCACCCTCACAGTAAATAATTTCTTCCTAATATCTCATCTAAACCTCCCCTCTTCCAGTTTAAAGCCATTACCCCTTGTTCTATCACTACCTGCCTTTGTAAAAAGTCCCTCCCCAGCTTTCTTGTAGGCCCAGAAAGATACACACAACAAATGTTATTTTAGAAAACTACCCCCAGGAGTCTATGAATGAGCCAAAACCTACCTTATGTGTGCCACTGAAAATTACTTCTAGCTTTCCAGTCAATTTTGAGCATCACAAGAGTAATGTTCTTTTGGCTGGCTCCCCCAGTGCAGATGAGATGCTAAGCTGTTTGGCTGGCCCCTCCTTCAGCCCAAGCTTGCAATATCCCAGCGGATGCTATAAAGAAATTGCACTGCACAGCCAGAACCTTCTTCAATAAATTTGATCTCTATCACTAATTAAAGCTACTTCCCCCCCGACACCACCCTCAGGACCAAACTTTGTGCTGTAACTCAGGGGACTAAAGCCCATTGGAACCTCATGTTTGTTGACAGTGCCCAAAGCTGTTCACAAATAGCAAACCTGATTCTGTGTGGTTTTGGCAGAAACCTGAAGCAATTCTGTAAGGTTACACATCAGATTTGGGGGAGTTTGGCCAGATCTGAACTGGTGAACAGACAGAGGATCAGGCTCCATAAATTGAGGATCAGGTTCCATATAATTAAGTCCTAGCCACACTGAGTTGTTAATATTAATTTCCATATGCTGTAGGCTGGAAGGACCAGAGTAAGTATGAAGTGTGCACTAGTACTCACATGGCTCTCAGAGCCATGATATACAAGCACCTATGGACACTTCCTTGGCAACATTAGCTTCATCCAATACAAAAACATGCAACGGAATTGCTGGTACCCTCAGAAAGAACCAGTATCATGTCAGGACTTCAGAAGGAGAACTCTCTCTTATATTAAAATCCCAGCTCAGTGTCTTTCTGTTCTCAACAAGTTTCACACAGTCTGATGACTGTATCATTGTGTTGTTTCCACACTTAAGCTACTGTGTCATCCCAAATTTACCTGTCAGAGCACAACCCAGCCCTCTTCATAGGCAGTGCAGACCCTGCCAGGATCTGACAAAACATGTATAGAATCTACCCACCCACTGTGGACAGCTGACATCTACAAGCCCTAGCAGGTTCATCCCTGGAGAAAGGCCAGTTTCTGTGCTTCCTTTTTTGAAAGTGCTTCCTTTAGTCTAGCTGAACAAGTAATACTAGATGTGCTGTTGTTTAACCTTCTGATGCTCTCCTCCTACACACAGTGGTTGGTAGAGGTTTACTCTGTTACTGTACCTACTGATGCCACACCAACTCCTGCTCTGTGTCCATCCTGTAACTCAATTTGTTTGTCAGAATGAGGTATCAGCTGAGCAAGCCCTGCCTCATTCCCAGTGTGGGAGCTGAACTGCTGATCAAAGAGCTTTAAAGCTTTGTTATTATATACCTGCTAAAGGCCAGACAAAAGACCAAACTATAGATCACAAATACTGCTTCTTCAGCAACTTACTTTCTCATGTATCAGTTAACTTTTTCCTAGTGTTCATAATGACCTCTGATCCTCATTATCTCTTCCCTGTTTTATGTGGTTTTGAAGTTACGTTTACAATAAGATCAATTCCAGACATTCAAGCATGATCTATTTGAAGGTTTCCAGAGGTGCTAAGGCACATCTATAAGTTAGTCATTGACATGAAATAATACCAAAAGTAAAATGAAAAGCAAGTAGTTGGCTTCCTATAGGTTTTTATTTCTTTTTTCTTTTTTTTCTTTTCTGGTTTTACATACCCTTTCTGGGGGTAATTTTCCCCTCATCTCGCTCATTGTCAGTACTACAGCCCAGAGAAATCTCCCACTACCAGATGTGTTTTTCTGCCACTCCCCTTTGCCTCATAAGAAACAACAGTTTACTCTCATATTTTGTGTGTTCAGGACCATGACCCACTGTGCCCTACCTTTTCCCATTAGATTTTGTAACCTTTCAGGCAGTGAAATGTTCTGTATCTCTCCCAAACTAGAAGGCATCATTAGAAAAAACATTATAACTACCATAAAACAGGCTATTGTCTACAATAAATACAGGCAGTTGAGTAGAAAAATGAGTTATCCAGTTGCAGCTAAAGTTAAGGGAGTGGAAGCCTAAGTAAGTCCAGCTAGTTTTAGATGATCTTTGGTCACAGTAACCACTGAATCATGTTTTGCTATTTAAAGTACATCAGTGTTTTCTAACAGCGCACTTTGCCCAGTATAGATAAGGTCTCTAACATTATCAGAAAAGGCAGCACATACAAAGCACCACAGATTCAAAACCGAGCCTTTTATTAAGACCCTTTTTATTTTCTTAGTTTATAAGGTCAGCACTGGCACCATTGCCTGCCCAAGTGTTTGTAAAACATCTTGTTTGACTGGAGCACAGTATGTTTACTTGGTTGTAAAAGACTCTGCACAGATTCTGTTCTGTCAGTGATCAGTTCTCTGAATGAAGGAGGAATTATTTATAGAGATATGTGCATAACAGGAATATCTGGGTTTGTGGATTTTACATTCATAGATACACACTTTGCTGATATGTGCAGGGAGATAGAGAGAGATGTTATTACTTATTCTGCCCAGTATCGTGCCTTGTGTTGTATATACACCATACAACAATCTGCCACCACCAACTACCACTTATCAAGGCAGAAAGAATTCAATACTGACTAGAAGCTCAGCTACTGACAAGTCACATTTTCCTTTCAAAAGCCAATAAACGGGCCCTCTGAAAACAAGAGCGTTTGTGGTCACACCTTCCATGAACAGACATTTGCTGCACACAGAAACAGACTTCCCACACTGCTGACAGAGGCAGAGTTCCCACAGCCCTTCTCTGCCCAGAGCTCACTGTCCTGGGTCTTCAGAAAACTGCCTGTAAGTATCACAAGAGCCGACTGAGCCCTTTTGAAAACCTGCCCCAAAGTCCTGTCAGACAAGCAATGCATTTATAAAGAGTAGTTGTGCCTACTGAAGCAAATGTCCTTGTCACAAAGATTAAACCGAGGCAGTGATACTGCTGCAATGTAACAGAGATAGTGCTTCTACCAACTGGGAGAAGTACTGTTCCTCCCAGGTAGTCCATCTCCATGTCATCAGGCTGACCCCTAAGGAAAACCTGAATGAAGGAGACACAGGATTTACCAGAAGCTCTGCTTACTGGTTGCATTTTCTGCTGCTTATCAAAACAGCCAGGGACTCCTGCACAAGCTGTGACTGAGGACAAATTTGATTGCAGCCCCTGGCTCAGCCTCCAGTCTCTCAGGGTGAAAAATGCCACTCCTCATCACTAAACCAAGTGCTGTCATCTGCTAATGCATAACATCAGTCTGGCTGCTGATTTAGAAAGGGCACTAAGATGAGATCTGAACTATAGCCCTCTGCAAAAATAGTCAGCCTGCTATATTCAAACAGTCTCAGCATGCAAAGAATTGAGAAGTCAGCCAAGCCACACAGACATTTTTTGAGGGGTACTAAATCACATGACAGGGCCTTCCCTGGCAAATCAACAGCACAGGTTGCATTTAGCAAATGCAGCTACTCCTGAGAAAGGATGGTGATAGCACAAAGTGATTAACGCAGGAGACTGCTCAAGGGCAAATCACATCTGCTAATGATGACTATAGTATATTAGCCTGCTGCTGGGTCTGTGCCACACAAAACAATTCATTAAAAGATAAAGTTATGAAGACTAGTAAGGTACAGGAGCCTGTTGCAACAGAAATAAAATAGAACAGGGACACTCTTTGAAACACAGGCAGCTCATACTTCATAGTGAGCACTTGCTTATGACTTCCAGGGTTTTCAACAGGAATCGAGCAGCTGTTCCAGTTCTCCTCTGGTCTGGGATGGCCTGCATTTTGGTTTCAGAATTTTGGCAATATTCCATTTTTGCTATGGTTGGTTGCAATTGTTATTTTGCATGGACATCTATAAGTCAAAAAGGTTTTTACGGTTATTTCCCCCAATTTTTATTTTAACCAAATGAGCAGCCATCACTTTAGCTAGATTCTGGATTTAAATCTCATCTAAATGGGTGGGCAAGAAGTAGTCCATGTTCAATAGTGGCACTCCTTCCCTGTGAGCTAAGAAAGTACCATTCTTCCCATCTGTCAGATGGAAGGCAGGAAATACACAGTACAGAAGGGCTGATTTTCCTGATTTACGCAAAATCATCCACACTTCATCTAGGCTCATGATAAGACAGTCCTTATACTTACATTTCATACTTACTCAGACCACCAAACAACCATCAAATGCAAACCTCATTTGAAAATCACTGGCTCTGGATTATAAAAGATAGCTTAAAAAATATAAAGTTCCAAAAACCAAGGTTGCAAGCAAGTGGATTAAGCAACTGTCACAACAAACATGTTCTGTAAATATGTTCTGTAACCGGCACAGTAAGACTGTAGATGCTATTACAATACTGATAGCTAACTGCCAAAAACACCACCTCCCTGTGACAAATAGCAAATTATGAAGTGTTAGATTTTTAAAAATTTCTTCCAGTAGTGTGAAAAGTCATAAGAAAATTGAAAAAAATCAATAATAAATATTTTTAAATTGTCCTGTAAGCAGTGTTTTCGATTATTCAGTAAGACATTTGTTTCTAAATAATTTGAATAATTTTACTTGTCTTCATTCATCTAATATTAATTCCAAAAAAGTTGTAGATGAAGAGTTGAAGTATATTGTTTTTAGGTATAAATCTTACATAAATTCAGGTTAACGGAAGAGTCTTACTCCCACCTGCACTCTTACTTGTGTCTGCCAACCACTAAGAAACTTTATCTTCAGAAAAAAACATGGCAATCCCAGTTTCATTAAAACTAGGAAGCACTGTTGGAGATTGTAAGGAAAGCTTAGGTGTTCTCACAACACTAAAACAGCGCTAGAGAAAATGTGGAAGAGCAAAGAGTGTTTCTGATGGCTGAGGTGGGAGAACGGCTGGGGGAATACCAGTCCTGTGTCAGGGACTGCCAATACAGTATTTCAGTACATGCCCAGAACAGTACTAACAAGTTTGGCCGACTCTTGATTAAGCCTTTTTTGTATCATCTGTTACTTTCCTGAGCATGCCAATACATTTCTCAGGTTTTGTCATAGGTTTCATCATTTTGCTTTTGCCACTACCCCAGCATTACTGTCTGCTGATTATAAGGCCAAACAAACCTGCTTTTTTAAGTTTGAAGCAGTGGAGACTGCACTTAGACCTCGTTGCATTAACTGCTTAATACCCCTGTTAAAAATCTCTTCTAAAAGGCAGTAATTTCAGCTTTCAACATCCAGTCACTGAATTTTATTATCATTTTGCTAAAGTAAGATGCTTTTATTGTCAAATTTCTGTTTTTTACAGGGTGTTCTTGAAGAACCACTTAACTTTCTATTTAATAAGTTAAGTTCCTTTTGCAGAATATAGTTCCTGTTAAATCACTTTATCATTCTTCTCACAACATTCCAGTTAGACTTTAGCATCTCTCTTGAAACATTGCCAGCAAAATTGGACAATCTATTCCCCACAACAGTTGCACTCATTCCCAAATACAGAGGAACTTTAAATCTCATCAGAACAGGAGTTATTTTAGCTACAAGTTTGCTATCAGAGTTAATATGCATTTGATTATCCAGCATGACCACCAAGATCCAGCATGAATACTAGTATTATAAGGTTTCAGGACAGTGACTTAATCTGAGGAATTTCATGCTTCCTACACATATGACCCTGCTTTTGACAGTATTGAAATGAATGTTGGTTATGAGCACCTAGTCTGCTAGTGTTCCAGAATGCCCTGTGCCAATGAACTGTCATCTATACTTTTTAGCTCTCACAATCTCTGTATTCTTGAGTTGGCTTTACGTAAATTTGGTTCCTAATGAAGTTATCAATGAAAATAATATATCTACTCTATTATCTTTCCCAGAAGTAACATCAAATTCGAGTGACAGAATTTCTTTCCCATATATTGGTACTCACTATATCACTTTCCTTTAATGCATTATTAGATCTTGTATCAGCCTACCCAATGCTTTGCCTGGAACTGATGATGTTATTTTTTGGCTTGTCAGTCTATCTCCCTCTCTTAATAGCAATGCACATTTCTCTAAGGAATTTTCAACTGCAGTATATGCTACAGATTAAATCAATAACTTTTATTGAAGACTACATTTATACTTATTGTACTAAGGAATGGGTAAGAAAAAAATATTCCTCTTCATTCAAGAGAAAATTACATCTGCAAAGCAGAGAAACCACAGCCAAGGCTTTAAGGTTTTGTGAAAGCAGATATTGCTGTCTCCAAATATCACAGCAGTTCAGTTGGAAAGTAGCATCATTTGTTAGAAGTCACTAGAAACTCTGTCAGACTTTAATATGATGTGGTAGATGTATGAACTGTTTCTTGACTGTGTAGCATTACTCTTTTTTAATTTAATGCAGGTCTATGAGTACTAATTCTGATCCCTCATGGTGCTGAGGGGGGAGAAAAGCCACATAAAACTTTGGTGTTCATTCAGCTCTTCTTCAAAATGTTGTCAGTTTACTCTCTACTTCTATATCGCAAGTTTCTCTTGCAAAAAAGTTTTATATGGCAATGAAGATAAGTTGTGAGTTACTAGCATTTTTTTTAATTCTTGTTTAAAGGAACAAAGAGGAATTTGCAATGGTTACAATTTTTCCAGTCAATATATTAATCCTCAAGCAAGAACTGTCTGATTAAGATACCTAACAGTAAGCCATTACCAGTTGAATCAGATGGGTTTAGATTCAGTTTCTGTTTTTTGAAAAACTGCGACAGATCAAAACACTGAAGAGTACAAAAGACCACTTAGTTTGATTTAGCAAGCATAGTCTTTCTACTGCACAATGGCACATCAAAAATCTCAACCCCTGTGAATACCATACTGCTGTTTTAGCTCTAAGCAGTACTAGTTTTGAATTATAATTGTAAATTAGTACTGTTATTTACATTATGTCTCTCATGCATGTGAGCCTTAAGAAAAAAAATAAGATTCGCTTCCTTAGAACTACAAAACACATATGGAGCGATTTGTAATTTTTGAATTGTAGAAAGACACTGCAAAGGTCTACTTGCCATGTGTAGGCATTATTGTCAGAGAAAAAATATGCAACACTGCTAATGAAGAATTCTCACAATATGCAGAAGTCCAAATGAAAATAGAGATCTCCTACATAATGCTTTGTTATTGATATAAGCCTTGCAAATCAGAGTTTGAAAGGAAAAAACCAAAGGTCTGATTAGGCAAAACTAACTGTTTTGTAATTAAGCAGATTAGAGGTAGATGCCATCAAAAACTCTCTGTAAACTTATAAAGTGCTGAGATTAACCCATGCAGACTAATTTAGCCTACAGATAAACGAGAATGCATGACAGATCTCAAACTGTTTATTAATCGTCCCGCATCTACATGGAAAGAAATGGCACCTGGTACTTGAATTGTTGTAAACCTTTTCATTACTCAGGAGGATCTAACGTCTTAGAATGATTAAATGACAAAATAATTGAATAATCAAAGATATACAAACTAAAGAATTAAAATAATTCTTATCCCACTTTCATGTCTGAAACTGAGGGTATCTAGATACTAGAAGTAACTGTCCATTAGAAAGATTAGTCGTTGTCTTACTAGCTAGGAGTGTTCTTGTAAATCAGATCAAAGTTTGTTGGCTAATCACTCAAAAGGTCAAGTAAGTAAATTAAAGGCAAAACTTGGTAAAAGATACAACTAAGAGGTTAATCTAGGGTAGTAGATTGTAGGATTTAATAATTGTAGGATTCATTCACAGCATGCAGCTAGGACTATATGGCGGGAGAAAAAAAACAGAATGGAAAGTGGATCCAAAAGCATTGATTAAACACAGGAGGATTTGTAGTCTCTAGTAATTTTGCCTTCCATACCAAATGTTTTCAACAAGCTGTACTACAGATAGTTTTTACCTACAGGAATTAGAAAATCACAAGTGAATCAGTACTTCCAAGTAAAGGTTAAATAGAGAATTTAAAGTAATTTTATAGAAGAGAAACAAGAAGAATCAAGAGTCAAGATCTGGATTAACATTTATCTTTGAAAGCTCTGTGTAACCAGAATAAAATCCTGATTGCTTCAGTCATGCTCATGATCTTTCAAAGTCTGTCCTATGTTATTCTTGTATTATTCATAGTTTTTTCAAAACTGTAATTTCATTTCATTCACTGACAGTCGTGCAGTACACCACAAGCAGTATACACAACACAATCCAAGGGCCCAGTATGTAAGGAATATTTTCATAATGTGCTATGAGCACTTAAAGCTGCTCTGATGCTATCAATTTGGAGAAAGTACCAGCCAGCAGCTCAGATGTTGCTGTCAATTTTGCTGAAGCTGCATTAATGATGTGGCAATCAAGACAAAAGGCTGCAGTCAAAGCAGTGTGGGCTTAGAAGAAGAGTTGTTTTTGACCCCCTACCAGGAGCCACTGAACAAACCCATTCTAATACCTGCACCATCAGTTCTAATTGTTAATTTGCATATAGTAGCACACAACTGGCAGTGCTAGCTCAGCTCTGGACAACCCAGTTAATGCAAGCATGGGACACTCACACAGCTCTGAAAATCCCAAACACACACCTTCACCTATTTTTCAAGACAGGTCCCAATGTCACTATCCAAACATAGACAAACAAGCTAAACATAGCTGAGTTGTGGTCACAGCGTGTAGAAATCTCTCCTTTTCTGATCTATATTGCACTTTTTTGAGAACTCATGCACGTACCTTGAAAAGTTGTTTTAACTTAGCTTCAGAAAGTCAGCAATCAGTTCTTCCAATACAGGGAACTTGTCTCTAAAGTTTTCTGAAGCCAAATGATTACTACAAAAGCCATTTTCTCCCTCTGTTAAGAACAGGTAACCCTCAAGATATTTCTTAATTGCAGAAATTGTTCAATTTGTGGTGGTGGCAGGGTACTCTTAAAAAATGCAAATTCATTTTATTTAATCTACTATCCTACAACCAGTATTCAAAATAGGAACCTGAAATCATGGCCTGTGAGTATTTTTAATTGAAATATTTACAAAATTATGAAATTAATGAGAGGCTAGGAAATGATACAAGAAATATGCCTATGTGATTAAAAGACATTAAGTTCTCTAGATATGAGCAACAAATTAAATTAAACTGTGTCAATCATGAAATAAATTCTATGCACTCATACTGGTAAAAAGAAACAGTTCAGAATAATATGATCTTGCCGTAGGTCATTACTTTGGACTAAAGAGAGCTAAGATCCCCCAGCTGTGTTTAAGCTGACATTTCAGATCTTCAGATAGATCATTAGGTCCCCAAAAGTGCCTTCCTCTGCTAGCTGGAGGGCCAAATTGATGTTATTGGAGTTGTTTGATCTATCTAACTTCAGCTCTTCAATTTCTGAGCTATAACATTAAACAACTCAACAATAAATCAGTGCAACAGCTATTGATATTTATGGTACAAATTGCAAGTGTGGCTGTCCCCTAAGAGAATCAAGTGTTAATATGAACCTATGTGAACATACACTTCATACAATTGCAGAAGATATATTTAAATAAAGAATATTCTTAAATATCAATAGAAAAAATATACATGTATAAATAAATTAATTATTAACTTTTTACTCGTGTTTGAAGTGTACACTATATGAAAAGATGTTGATACTTACACTGACACATGGTTTTCCTTCACTGAAAGGACAGATTACTGTGTGTGCTACTCTTTCCTTGGTTCTCCTCCCATTGCTGATAGTTCACTGGAAACTGTGAATATAAAACTTGTCATACAAGCACAGACCAGCTACAAGACAATGACAATTTTTATTACAATCCTGGGCTGCATTAGCCAAAATAAGTAAGAGAACAGACCAACTAAATTAAAGGATTATAGCAGTTAACTAGAACTGTTAGAGTGTTCTTGATTTTTCCTTCAAACACCAAAATTAATTGTGTCCAATACAGTGATGATTACAAGCAAAAAAATGTGGATCTTCTAATCCAAACCACAAGAACTAGCTTCTTGAAATCTCTTAACTCCATTGGCTGCAAGTCTGACAATATAGCCAGATCCCCTTTACAGCAAGCTATTATAATACTTTGTGAAATAAGAAACTGCCTGACAAGCCCCTTTCCCAGAGTAACACAATGCATCAAAACCCTTTTCAAAAAGTCATTTCACCTATAGGCTAAATGCAACAGAACTATTTTCAAATTTAAAAATGTTTTACTAAAATAGATGATTAAAATAGTATCCAGCTCCAGCCTTCGCAGGCCACCAGTCTCCAGGTGCATTTGGACAGTGGGAAGTCTATACAAAGACTATAATGGATCTCCCAACCAACCAAAGAACCCGCTTGCTAGGCTGAAGAGAAATTTGCAAAGACACTCTTCAGAAATTACATCTAATTAAGCAGTACCATGAGCTGCAGATTAGCTTGGCTTTCCTGATGTCACTGGGTAAAGAACTTGTTCACAGCTGAGAAGATATGACAAGAAAAGAGCTTTTATATTCCCCAAAATATTTTTTCATACAACTTGCAGCCAGATTAATTTTGCATTAGTCGTGGATGGTTATAAAATATTAATCTTTGATCTACCAACACTGTTGGAAAGGCCTATTCAGCCTTCACGGGGAAGAAAAAAGAAATAATTCCCCACACTGTGTTAAATAGTCTGTAAAGGTAAATTTACATTTAACAGCTTAGTTGATCTAACAGCTTACCACGACTTCCCTTCCTTCCCCTTCCTCCCTCCTCTTCCCCTGCTTTCCCCCTCCTTTGCATTTTCCAGTAGTCACAGTTCCATCCTCTGCCCTCTTCCCTGACCATGTTTTGGCACTTAACAGACTTCTCTGGGCAATGATTTGACTCACTAGCCCAGCAATAGCCACCTTTTTGCTTGGCTAGTTCCCTGCCAACCTAGCAAGCAGATCCAGTGAGCAGACAGCCAAGTAAGATGTGGAGATACATGTCCAGGACTGAGCAAGAGAAGTAGGATGACGCTTCTCAGCGCCACACAGCTAGTTCAAATATCTCATGTAATTTCACCCTAAGTGAGTATCAAGCAAACAGTATAATATCACTCAGAGGATCCACTTCAGGCTCAGGTGAAAAGATAGCATTACCTTTCTGGTAAGAAAATGTAGCTATGAAACAGGTCTGAAATCCTGTCAATCAAAACAAATGTTACAAGAAAAATAAAGGAAACTGTATCAGACCAATTTTTTTTGCTCCTAGTTAATAATCACCACACTAAGGTAAGGGATTAAGTAAATATAGAGTGCTGTGAAAGGCAGAAGTTAAGTATTTGAACCTGTTGAAAAACATACGTTGGTGACATACTCTCACAGGCATCCAGATGAGTATTGAGCTTCAGCTGCTTGTGATGCATCGCTTGGCGCTCCACGCAGCAGGCGTCAGTCGCTCAGAGTCCCCATGTTATTCAGATGACCTACCCGGCACTGCAAACGAACAGGGGACAGCTGAAGTTAACAGTTTGAATAACTGACAAATTGAGAGTTTTTCTCCACCACTGATTCCAAATAACAAACTCCTCAGTAAAAAAATAGGTGGTCTTCACTGAAGAAAATAGGCCTGTATTTGCAAGAAATGTTATCTGTCAAATAATCTTATCTGCTAACAATTAAGTTTTGCATAATCTTATCATGTATTTTTTTTTTTCCATTAATACTTGGAAAGGATTACGCAAAACAAATTGTATGTGGGATATTTTTTGCCCACCCACAGTGCAGGATACCAAATATCTGGAAGCACAGGAAGGATTCCTAGAGTCTGAAGTCATCATGTTTTCACAGCAGTTTCAAGTTTCAGATAAATAGCTAAGCATGCATGCATATAACACACGCCAGTGGAAGGTCTCATGGTTCCTGGACCACTGTGGTAAGGTAAACCTGAGGACTGCAAGATGGCTGAGTTCAGCTAGCAACTCACTGATGCTGGAAGAGTCACATTTTCTCCATCTTTCTCCTCTCTGCTCATCTACCCATTCCTTCTTACCCCCTAATGCTACTGTTCCTTTCATCTCCTATTGAGCTCACTGGCATAGCAGACACTCGTGGATTTGAGGGTTTGGGTGCGTGTGTTTGGGGTTTTCTTAATTACTTTTCTGACAGATTAGCAAATTCAACTGGTTCACAGGGTAGTCAGAGGAAGGAAAGTAGCTGGAAGTGTGGGTGGAGAAAGCAGGAATTCCTCTCTGCTGAGAGCTATCAGATAAGGTTCATCCCATCTTGCAGAACACCTGAGCTCCAGTGCTCAGGGAAGACCTTGCTACAGGCACAGGCTGGTTAGGCTGCTTCCAGGGAAGCAGAGCGAGTGCTCTGCCCATGCCTCTGGAGATGGGAATCAACTGATATAACCTGCACAGCTTCCATTCTTCAGCAGGCTAACACGAGGTTGGTCATTAGGGGAACCTGCTGAATGGCTTCACCACCTCCATCCAGTCTTGTCCCTGCCTCTTTTGCAGCCCCCAGCTCCAGAAGGAGAGTTTTCTCCCAAGGAATTCCTACTTCAGCTCTGTCTCCTATAACAAATCATATATACTTCTGACGTTTCCACCAGCAGCACTTGTACTCAGAGAAACCACACCGGGCACTAAGTATTCACAAAAATATGTCTCCAAGGCCCTAATTTTGCTCTGCAATCCTACTGAGGCCTATTAGACTTGAACACCACTACTGGTCTCTGTGTTCTCCGACAGCATCAGAAAACAAGAATCAGAAGAATATGTCAAGTCTGCAGGA
Source organism: Antrostomus carolinensis (assembly GCF_000700745.2). Lineage (NCBI taxonomy): Eukaryota > Metazoa > Chordata > Aves > Caprimulgiformes > Caprimulgidae > Antrostomus > Antrostomus carolinensis. The sequence continues at coordinate 118,925 of NW_010321152.1, forward strand.
CCCCTGTGGGTTTTGTTACTTTCTCCAGGATTTGGCCCTGGTTACAGGGTATTTGGTTTCACTTAATGAAACACAACCAAACTACACAACAACTAAAGCTGCTTCTCAGAGCCCTGCTAAAAATTCCCCGCACAGTTGGCTGGGTAGGATTTAAAACTCTGCACTATTCTTAGAAATGTGTATCTGCAGCAGCTGGAAAATGTTGGGTTGCAATCAGTGCATTCCACAACACATTTAAGGCTCTGATCCTGAGTATTTCAGACTCTGTGGTTTTATTTATTTCAGTTTACATTTAAAAAACACACACACACAATCCTGTCACTTATCTAGGCACCTGAACACATTCTGTTAAGAATATCACATATAATAGCACCACAGTAATTACAGTTAAATTATTCACTGAAGTGTGATTTTTAAATTAGAGGTAATAGAGTTTGTTAAAGCTGTTTTGGAAAGCCTCCCACATTCAGAGTTTCATAAAACATTTCCAAAATATATTAGATCAAGAATTCACAGGTGTCTGGGAACATGAAAAAGGCTACAAAAAAACATGTTTAACTGATTAAAAAATAATCAATAGACTTTAACAAAGTTCACTGTGTAATTTTAGAAAATATGGGCAAGACGATCTGTATTTAGCACAGTATCATTTATAGCTAGGCTCCACTATGCATACAATATACACACCTACCACGGAAGAGACGGCAGAGCCCATTCTACATTCTAAAACTTCTCTATAAAATTGAAAGAGATCTGACAAGCAGGTTTATGTTAAAATATTATTTAAATAATCAATGTTTTAAAAACAATTGAAGGCAATGACAACAACTTTTCCTTTAATTTGATTTTTAGAGATTTAATAGATTCATAGTTATGAATAGAAACAGGAAGGGAGTTGTACCAACAGAAACATAACAGTTCAAGGTTTTTCCTCACAGAGATTCAGGGTGTGTGACTACTCAAACAAGTAAAGAAGGTAGAATTTAGCTTCATAAAACTGTATAAAACTGAGATTCTCAGATATTGTTTTGCTTCAGTGAGAGGACTCAAGAAATTAATTATGCTAAAAGACTTGCCTAGTAGGGAATTATTACTCCAAAACTGGCCTTCAAAGCAAAATTTTAATCCCTCCTGATTGCTGGCAGAGGTTTTGTTATAAGCCTCCTCTAAGATCTTAAAAATGTACACATTGTTTTAGAATTTCTAATATTGTATAGTTTCATGGAGGGACTGGTGAGGACGCACCTCAAATATGGTGTTTAGTTTTGGGCCCCTCACTACAAGAAGGACATTGAGTTGCTGGGGCACGTGCAAAGAAGGGCAATGAAGCTGGTGAAAGGTCTGGAGAACAAGTCTTGTGAGAAGCAGCTGAGAGAGCTGGGGTTGTTTAGTCTGGAGAAGAGGAGGCTGAGGGGAGACCTTATTGCTCTATACAACTACCTGAAAGGAGGTTGTAGTGAGGTGGGTGTTGGTCTCTTCTCCCAAATAACAGGTGATAGGACAAAAGGGAACAGCCTTAAGCTACGCCAGGGGAGGTTTAGATTGGATATTAGGAAAAAATTCTTCACTGAAAGGGTTGTCAAGTACTGGAACAGGCTGCCCAGGGAAGTGGTGGAATCACCATCCCTGGAGGTATTTAAAGGATGTGTAGATGTGGTACTCAGGGACATGCTTCAGTAGTGAACTTGGCAATGCCAGGTTTATGGTTGGACTAGGTGATCGCAATGGTCTTTTCTAACTAAGCTATTCTATAATCCTATGATTATCACATATCTTTAAGCATACCGGCTAATATAAATTGGACACTGACTAAAGTATAAAATAATGCGTTTTAAATTTTATTCACCTGATCAGGGTCAGGTAATCACACATTCTAAACAGGTCATTAGATTAAAGATATAGTGACCAACAGAATCTGAGAGGCTAGAAATCAATAGATGAATGAGCTACAGAAGGAAAACAAACAATAAGAAAGTCTCCCATAGACATGCTACACATGACTAGTCTGGTTGCTATACATACACCTAGATACAGTATTTAAACACACACAAGTACTCAGAAACACACCTAATATCTTTACTAATTACTAATATTCTTTTATATATATACAATATATATTTGCATGTATACACAAATTTGTGTATTTAAAATTATATTCTAGGCACGGTTTTTAACTTTATCTCTCTAGGTTACCCTCACTTTAAAGCTTTTTTCCCTCTGTTATTAACACACACATTTTTAATGAAAAATGCTCCAGTTTAGCTTGGAATTTATGACTTGATGGATACATGAAAATATGTTATTTACAATATGAAAGAAATCAGGTTAAAGTAAAACAAATTTAATGTGATAGGTGCTGCTTCTAGCTTCTTTCTTTACTGATGGCTAAGTTTTCCATCACTGAGAAATGTAACTGTCTTAAGCTTTTTAGTAAAAAAAGAAAAAAAACCCATGATGAACTGCAGAAGAGTTCTTCAGCTGGATGTACCCTAGACAAAAGCTGTTTGCTGCTTATTGTGCAACATTAATGCACTGGTGACTGAAAAAGCTGGAAGTACTTTGCAAACTTATGGTGGGAAAAGCCTTCAAAACCAACCTTTGAGTAAGAAAAACAAACCTGGTTTTCCCTGGGGAAATAACACACAGCTAAAGATAATGTCTCTCTAAAAAATAAAAATTTTGGAGCAACTGCCCAAGGGCTTTAGTTGTCTGTATGCATTTCATCTAGAATAAACAGAAGTTTTTAAATCTTCAGATTTCTAGGTTTTTGTCTTAATTGTCACCTTTAAAATGCAAAATCTTGGTTCTAGCTGGAGAAGATACCATTTCTCAACCAGCTGAGGCATTCTAGACACCAGACCTTTGGGTTAACTAGCAGGTCACTGCAGTAGATATTTTCAGTGAGGGACTTACAATAAAATTAATCTCCTCTCAGTTCCTCTCCTGTCAGATATTCAAGGCTACATGTGGACAGATGCACAGTGGCAGTACATTTGCCCACTGTAAGAATATAAAATTCACTTTGACATCAAGTCCAAAATGCCCTTTACCTGTTTCAAACACAGCTATAGAAGGCAGCCCATCATGAAGCAAAATAATCAGACTAGTTAAAATGCACAAAATGGTGATTCACAAACTTGGTAACCCCTCTTTCCAGAAAGTATAGGCTATTTTCAACTGACAACAATCTGATCAACTCCATTCACTTCAAACTCACTTTTTCAAACATATTTTTCAAAAAGTGAAAGCTTCTTGCTCCTTACCTTTAATAAGATGTTTCTACTTAGAAGCAATTATTTGCCTCTACAACAATCTATAACTCACTATACATGGATTACCTTAGTTTAACAGTTTGTTTCAAAAGAAATCCCAGTGCAATGAGTAAGAGTAGAATTGAGGATGTTTTTGTAAGTAGATTATGGCCATAAACAAAGGAAGAATAAAGTAAAAAAAATCCCACCTGTATGACTCACCATGTGATACAACAAACACTTTCTGCATAACTCAGAACCTGTTTTACCAAAAGAAAAATATACAGTTGCCAGTTACAAACACAGGCCAAGATGTTATTCCTCCACAAAATTTTTTTTTTCTTCTTTTTCCTTAAAATTGCAGAATAGGTAGATAGTTTCCTCTGGATGTATTTCTGACAGGCAAGTTCTGAAAAACCTTGTTCCAAGAATCCTGCAAACTGAAAACACAGCTGTTCAGTTTTACTGGTCTAAGCTATAACACCATGGATACTCCTATTGGTGAAGCAGGCTTAAGGGGCAGACAAAATGACAGCTGGTCCATTTCTTCTCTTGCACATAAATCCCATTTAGAATAGGATTAAGCTAAATGGAAAACAACCTACTGACTGAACAACAAATCCTACCTAGCTAGCAAGGGGGGCATATGACTTAAAATGTTTAAAGTTGGCTTTAAATACTTTCTTAATAACAGACACTTTAAAAAAGGAAGCAATATTTTAGAAACCATCTTCAGGTTACTTCAAAATCTGGGGGTTTAGATTAGGGAAAACTTTTCTGGTCTGTAAATATACGACATCCACAAGTAAAGTTTTTAAAAGCATTTAAATAATTTTGGAGCATAAAGTTAGGAAAATATTTTAGATTATAAAAATTCAAAGCAATGCAATCCTATTGATTCTAATTCAAATTTGAAATACTGATCTCATTTCTCCACCCACTGAGAATGGAATCCCATTTATATCAGAGTACAGATTTCTGGCCCAAAAGAGACTTCCTTATTTTTTATTTCTGATGTAGTCATTTGCTGCTTTAAAGATTTTTGAACATTTTGAAGTCCACATAAGCACTTAAAATTTAAGATGAACTTTGCAGAAGACGAAGATGAAATAAGTTTGGGGGTTTTGGTTTTTTTCAAAATATAATAAGGCAGGCTGTACTAACTCATGAAAGATTAAATAGAAAGACTGTCTCTCTATTGGCTTCTGCAGCAAGAATATATTTAATTCAGTGGGATGGTTGATCTTATTCTCAAATCCATGAGCTGAACACATTTAAATTCCCATGTAATCTGCCTTTTGATATACCTGAGTACACTTGTCTTTGAACTTCACATTTGCTTTTATGTGGTAATTTTTTTAAATTTTGAGTGCTGACCAAATGAAGCATATATTAATATTCTAAAAAAAAAAAAAAAAAAAATATTCACTAGAGAATAAAACATGGGGTCTTTGCAAGTTTGGACAAAACCTCAGGGTGGATCACAGTATAAACAAAACATTAATGCATCCTTAGTCCCAGTGTGGAGGGGGATAGTCTGCTTGTGTATATGGAAGAATGATGCCATACCAGAAAGGTGGAAATTTAAATGAAGTATTGATTCATATTGAATTCTGAGGATGAAACTTCATCATCAAGTGTTCAATTCTGTAACATCATAGAAATTGATAGTAATGAGTCTGATTTGCCACCAAGATTCAGGTCACTGTACTGACATGTAAAGTAAAACCCCTTACCAAATCCTGCTGAGTTTAGTCATCTCAGTGAATTAGCAGGGAAAAAAACAAACATGCTGACTGACTCTCCTTTTGGTGTCCTTACAAAGTTACATGATATTGAGGGTAACAAAGTGATACCAGATCCACATTACATCTTTATGCTGTTCGAATTCAGCTTTATCTTGCTTAGAATTTTTTCTACAACTGGATTTTACTAAAGGCAGTTCCACTTGTTTTGCAAGTTTCCCAGATTGATTTTGGATGGCTGACTCCCACTCACATAATCGGAAAGGTCAAAATGTATGCCATCCCCTAAGGAGCATAATGCTGTTTTCAGCAGAAGTCCATAGCAAAAAAACCTTCAAGTCAGCTGAATGGAAATCCAGCATGAGAGCCACTGGCATTTTACACTCATCTTGGTAACACTGAAATTATGAACTTGAAATCCTTACTTAGACAAAGCTTCCCCTGAGTCCTAGAGAGCTGACCAGTAATTGTACAGATTAACACGTGCATTCAATGACAGATCTGATTGCTTAAAGTTTATTTTAATTTAGGCTAGCAACTCTAAAACATCCTTCCAGCTATGAATATAGCTTCTCTAAAAATTTCATCTAGGAAACTAAGTTAAAACTGCCATCTAAAAAGAAACCCATGCCATCTACAGTGATAACATTACAACAGGTTAAAACAGGTGAAATAAGATTTAAAAGCAATAGGAATACTTAATAGGTTTAAAATACTTGTTTATCACCTGAAGCATACACAAAGGTAAGAAAGAAATTGGAACATAATAAAAGTTTACTTCTACCACGGTCCTAGAAGTTTTGGGCATTTAACAGTTAAAGAAGCAATGGCACGCTAACTGAGCACATTAAAACAAAGAGTTGGCAGCTTCTGAAGGAAAAGGGCTTGTGCTCCACTGTTCCAACTTGTCAGTCAACTCATGCCAGCACTCTCCACGTCTGCCGCTTCTACACACCCTCATTACATGTATCTGTCTGGACTGATCTGCTCATCTGTTCAGGGACTCTCCTGAGAAGTCAAAAATTTTGCCTTCTCTCTGCTCTGGAATTGGATCAAATCACCTCAGCTTTTTTTTGTGGCCCCACCAGGAGGCTTTTTGCTTATGGTCTCATTCTGTTTTCCTTCACTACTTGTCTGTTTTTGATTTCTAGAATGGAGGAAGCCGAATTGCTGAAAGAAAGATTCCAGGCCATAACAGTAAGTGCTTATAGTTATGACTCACGATTTAAAAAAAAAAAAATTAAAAAAAAAAAGCTTAGAAGTAGTATTGTGTTAATGGGCTACTGTGAGTTTTCTGATTAATTATTTATCCCAGGACAGAAAGATTTAACGTCTGCTTGAAATTGTTTCTTTTTAATTCTGGTTTATAAGATATTGCTTTAAGACAGCAAAGTTGCCTGTGCTGACTTCATACTGGGTTGTATCGCATTTTCAAGTTAAATTCAAAGCAGTAAAAGTGTGTGCAAATCACTACTGGACAGTCTAAAGTACATATTACTACCACCACAACTGAATGTTTACCTGAAGGACAGCAGGTCAAAATATAGATAGAGAATTCCAGAACAAATCAATTTTCCCATTTTGCAACAAAACTGAGAGATGAAAGATTTTTGTGTTTGCATTGTGGAATTAAATACAATTTCTGAATTATTTGTGATCTATTCATAAGTATTGCTGTCTGAAAAGTAAAAAAGGACAAGCTTGGATTAAGCAAATTCCTGCCTGTCAGTTTTCAGAGGGAGGGAAAGACTCTGAAGTTCATGCTAAAGACATTAGAAAATGTTTTCAGTTTCTCTTCTACAGTGAAATATAATTCAAAAGATTTATTGTGTTTTAAAGGAACTATTGAGTTATTTTTTAAAGGAATATTACCTGATATAACAAAAATGGCTGAATCCAAGTTCTCCTCTGATTTGATCTCCACTGAAACCTATTCAGTTACAAAAGAATTAAACTAAACCTAAATTTGGCCCTTTGCGACAAACGGAAAACTGCAGAAGGATCACTTACTGTCACAAGGCAACCTCTGAAAAGAAATAATGGGGGAAAAAAAAAGTATTTTTCATACTCTTAGCATGGTAGGCTAAGTTAAAATGAATAAATGGTAGGCAGAGTTAAAAAATACCATATTGGAACCAAAATAAATGTGAGAAGGAATAACTAGAAATCTACAGGAGCTGAATAAATTGAGTTTTAGTTATGACATTTCATAAAAGCCAACAGGCCCATTTATCATATTTACTTGAAACCTGACTCAAACCCACAATCAGGTAATTTGAAATGTTTTAGAAGTTTTAGAGTATGTTGTTTGCTTAACTGTAACGGTGTTTGAACCAGACTCATAACCTGGAGTTTGTCTCTAGCATATGGGCTTAAAAGATAAGAAATGTTTTGGTGCTCCAGAGAAGTCCAGGCCTTGCAATGTTTTGTACTTCCTGGTATCTAGCAGGAGGAATGCAGCAGCACGCTTACCTGATGAGGTCTCCTATGAACATACTAGGATTAGCGTCCCCTGGCTGCATCCTTGCCACCAGATGAATATTGGAGAAGACTGTGACAGCTTCCAGTGTCTTGCATTACAGGAAATCATATTTGGGTTCTGGCCATGACTTCATTTATTACAGTCGCTGTGTAAAGGAACTTTGCTCTCTCATCAGTTGAGAGCATTTAATTGAAACACTCAGTGTACTCGTTATAATGCACTGCAGAAATGAAGGAACCTAAACAAGGTGAAGTTATCATCAGGTTTAAGAATCTGCAGCACAAGTTCTCCGAGAAAATAACACATTACAATTACAATTGTGAGGTACTCGGTGGCTGTGGGAAGGTTTGACCCAGGCAACATACCTAGTAATTTTAAGTGCTACCTACAAGATGTAGGTTGTAAAGGATCTAAGAAAAGACAGCAAGGAGCACTCAGAGGGGTAAATAATTGCACTTGCACTAAAATCTGATTGGTTTCTGTTGTTAAATGCCTTTTACAGCACCTGGTTCTCAAAAAGCCAGTAGCTGTTTTTAAATTCTTTTTCATATTTTCTCTATGTAGCAAAGCAAAAAGGAAAATACTTGTTATTATTTTAAAATTTTGATGCTCCCACAGCTCTGAAAAGGAACTATTTTTCTCTGTTATGCAGATATCACCTGCTGCTGGTGTATCTAGAATACACTAAGTAAAAAATCAAATGCATCCATTTTGTTAGAGAGACTGATGTATCTTAAAATACTAAAGCTTTAGTATCTGCTGTGGCAAACGTTGAGACAAAACAATTAAAAAGGAACCTTAGGCTTAATCCTTTCTCATCAAATCCTCCATTCTATAGGAAAACAAAAATGACAGAAGATTTGAATTGTGATTAAGGCCACAAAGATGATGAGGGGCCTGGAGCATCTCCCGTGTGAAGAACAGCAGAGAGAGCTCAGACTCTTCAGCCTGGAGAAGAGAAGACAGAGGGGGGGATCTTATCAGTGTCTATAAATACCTGAAGTGTGGGGGCCAAATGGATGGGGCCGGGCTCTTTTCAGTAGTACCCAGTGACAGGACAAGGGGCAATGGGCAAAAACTGGAACACCAGACAAACTTAAGGAAAAACTTCGTTACTGTGAGGGTGTCAGAGCCCTGGGACAGGCTGCCGAGAGAGGGTGTGGAGTTTCCATCTCTGGAGATGTTCAAAACCCACCTGGACACTTTCCTGTGCAACCTGTTGTAGGGAACCTGCTTTAGCATGGGGGTTGGACTAGATGACCTCCTGAGGTCCTTTCCAACCCCTACAATTCTGTGGTTCTGTGATTAAAGATTTGAATTATGACAGTTCTGCAGTCTCATGCCATCAGACTAAAGTGTCCATACCTCCAGATAAGACACCTCAATAACCAAGCATTATCTCTGGAACATTACATAAAAACAAAAATACATCAGCTAAACATTAGCTGCTCCATTGGCTTTGGCAGTATATGGCATTTACTATGGGACCAGGCAGATTGACACTGGCACCACTGTGGGACACTGACACAAACGAATGGACTGGGCGCACAAAATACCTAGCAAGGCACTGCTCCATAGATGTGTTTCCCTTCCTTTCAGAAAGATACAGTTTAGAACACAATTCTTTTCTATGGTCTAAAGTCAGGAAAGATTCCTACATATTTCAGTTGGAGTGAAAATTAAGACCAAAGCTCCAGTCTCACCTTGCGTTAATGCACAACAGAGAGGAAGGGATGAAGGTGCTCTTTCATAAAAAGCAAATCTTTCCCACATTAACAAGAACATAGTAAGAGAGTATTAGAGAACTTCTGCCAGCAACCTGACTGTGTACAGGGGCAGAGTATGAGGTTTAGTAGAAGTATGGATCCCTTAGCTAGCTAGGAATAAACATTTATTATCCCATCAGATGTATAGTCAAAGCCTTGTAAAAGACCAGATTTGCAGACAAAACATAGCAAAATACACTGTAGGAAGTGTCCTAACAGGTTTCAAAATTTATTCTAGCAACACAAGTTTCAAAAAGGTTCCTCATACATCTTCCTTGAATTTAGCTTCTAGCATTATACCTTCAAGCTTTCTTTGATTAGATGTATAAAAGACAATCTATTTCAACCTATTTAATCTGGATAATTGTATAATGGATGTTTATTACCAACCAGTGAAATTAAAACATGCTAGAACACCAAAGGATACAAGTAGAAAACTTTAAGAGAAAAAAAATCAGATGCTAAAGAAACATAGACCTCTAACAAAAGAAATGGGCAAAAGTTTCATTACTGAATAGGTACCTTATTACAGTTATTTAAAAATGCAGTTATTTGTGCCTTTGCACTTTATGCACAGATTGCTTTATGCACAGTATTTTTGTGTACCACTTCTCTTTTCAAACTGCCCAGACTCTTAGTATACATCTCTACTGGCACAAAAAGAATATTTTAATTAGCTTAAAATATTTTTTAAAAGCATAAACCAAGTAGAAGTTCATTCTCTGGCTAAGAATCTTATCCAGAACTTTAGTAAAGAGAAAAAGTGGTTTCCTTAAGAATTCTAAAAATCTGTAAACACAAGCTCTTGTCACACTTTGCTCATCTCATGATGGGTTATTTAAAGGCTATTTATACAATGAGATCAGGAATATTTCCTAATTAATGAAAGGTGTGAAGGGCAAAGACCAGATGCTATGTCTCTAAAATCAGGGGTGGCTGAGTAAAATCCAGCATAGCACCTCTTGGCTAAGATCTTGAAAAAGGGACATTGCAGACAAGTTACGTATTGTACTGACCCTAAACTAGTAGCTTTGTTAACTGTATTAAAGAGCATTGACAAAACTCAAAATCACTACAGAGACACAGGTAGCATGTGTCTTGAGGCAAGATCCCTACCAGCTGTTTGGTGTGTTAAAGAGGCAGACTAATGCCATCAAGGAAAAATGGCAAAGTACAGATGGTGTTTATAGATGGTTACTGCACTTCACAGACTGCAAGAGAGAAGAGATCCCTGACACTCATTCACCTACTAAACCCCAGCATACCATCAGTTGTGCTTGGCCAGCCTGTAGCCCTGCCCTCAATCTCAAGGCCAGGTGGTTTCTTCTACTTCCTATCTTCAACAAAGTGTGCTTGTAGCCCCAGTGCTAAGTCTAATTTCCAGTAATATAGAAGTGATTCAGCCAAGCACACTACAGCTCTTCCTATTTCCAAATCCCAGATCCCAGGAAGACAGCAGAGAACAACTCCCAGCCTTATGCCCAGCACTTCCTTAATGACTTTCTACACTCCCTATGCATAGGTGGTTCTTCAGGTGGGCTGAAAGGGCAAGTGTCTGCCCATGTTTGTGAAGGACTTCACTCCTTCCTAAGCCATACTTATATGGAAACAGATTCTGTTTAAAAAAAAAAAAAAAAAAAAAACAACAAAAAAAAACAACAACAACAAAAAAACCCCAACAACCTGTCAGTAATCTGTTCTAATTGAAAGGAAAGCGAGATTAGCCTCCAGTCAGCAAACACTTCTACACAGGAGAACAGATGATTTAATTTACTTCCCTAAAATACACCAAGAAACAAGTGCAAAAGTTGCCATATCAAATAACGGGATTTTATAGCATTAAGGCTGACCAAGAGAATAGCCTGTAAGAACAAAAGTTAGTTTCCTTTGGCGTAATTTCTTTCCCACTGGCTGCTAAGGACAAAGTACTGAATCAGTGTTTGTTCTCATATAGAGGAGCCACAAGGCTATTCCACATGACAGCAGCTACCCAAAGACACAAGACACTCAAGTGTTGCCAGTGTTCAGAGACTGTTCACCCATGTCCTTTTTTCTATAATCTGTAGCAAAAAGGATGAAGATAGCACTATGATAGATCAGTACTACTTGAGGGTTTTCCTTCTAAAGTTCAGCAGCCAGGAAAACAGCCTTTGCACAGAAAAAATTTTTTTTTTCTTTTTAAGAGAGATAACAGCAACATGTATGAAGTATTTTCTGTATTCATCTTTACCACTATTTAACTATCAAAATAAATTTCTATATATTTATTTATTCCTGTTTATTTCAGCCAGTAGCCACAAGATACATGAACTCAGTGCTGGGCTCATCAACTGCCCATTTCATTTTGTGATGTATCACAGCTGCAACACAGATCATGCAGACTCTTTCCTCTCTTAAGCAATGTGTGGGTTGCCTTCGGAATTTTGGTCAAGACCCATTTCTAACCTCATTTTTCATGTACGATTGCACTCAAATGTTATTTCTTCCTGTTTTCTTCCCCTTTCTTCTACCCTTCCCAACTTTAAATTATGTTTAATTTGGAT
>NW_010321152.1:130748-138951 GCF_000700745.2 Antrostomus carolinensis
GTACTTCAGAGAAACAGTAATGGAAACTGTAACTGCATGGGACACCTGAGTTGTTGCTAAGAATTATGCACTGCCTGAGTGCCATATGAGCTTTAAAATAAGGCTTTTATTTGATGAATTGATATCATCCTATTGAACAGCACTTAAGCTTTTTTTTTAGCAACAAGTAATTTCTCTAAACAAAGTTTTATTGTTCTCTTAATTTGTAGGACAAAAGAAAACTGCAAGAAGAAATTACACAGAAACGTCTAAAAGTGGAAGAGGAAAAAATGAAACACCAACACTTAAAGGTAAGTAAAGTGTGGGATTTATGTAACTAAAGGTAGTCTCAAGTTGTCCAGCATGAATAAACGTTTTGGATTTTGGAATGCAAATCTTCATGCATTTAAGTTGTGCTTTTACTGTCAAATTTTTGCAGCTTTTTGGAGTTTTGCCAGGACTCCATTTGACTTTAATAAGCATCACTCTTTGAAAAAAATTACACTCAGGAGCTAATGTTATTTGATCACTTTCATGTCATAAAATGAGATCATAACCAGGAATAACTCACAGCTGAAAATTAAGCCTCATATTTCAGACTGGGTGTGTTCACCCCTTAATTCCACTACAGCAACCTTACTTGCTACAGGGTACAGCACAATCATGAGGTCTAATTGCTCTGTTTTCTAGAAAAAAAACCCAGCCTATTTTTATTTGGCTATAGCATTTTGACAGCTTGTTTAATGACTGTTTTGCAAAATAATGCTGTTTCTTTGTATATTTAAACAAAAAAAAAAAACAAAATAAACAAAAAAACACAACACATAAATGCTGCAAATATTATCCTGAAATATGGCCTGTCAAACTCAGGATTATAAAGTCCAAATTACTAAGAAACCAAAAGATTCACCTCTGTAGACACTTGAAATTGCAGCAATTTCTACCCAACACCACCATTCTTTAAATGTCTATTGCAATTTGGCAACACATGTCATTTAGGCAGATGAGGCAAAATCTAAGCTTCTAAAAATATGCAAGACTTGGTATTTTACATGCCCTTTTAATTATGTAAGTGGATAAACAGTTTCAAGAAAGATATGTTTAATGCAATACCAGAAGTGTGGTGTGTCTCCGTGAGCAAATGTGGGAGAAACATATTTAAAACAGACTCTTCTTCAAAATAGACACCTGATCCTGGGTTTCATCTACCCTTTTTTGTGTCAAGCCAAAAAATTGAGAAATTATAATAAACTAGTTCACTGGGCTAGGCATGCCAATGCAAAGTCACCCATGCATAGGTTTTATCAGAAGATAGTGACCACAGACAGGCTTGACCGATTGTGCAGTGTCTTGCCTAAAAGAGAAGGGAATCTCTTTTCCAAGTCCCGTAACTAACAAGCAGCAAACATGTGACCATCTTCCTCCATCTTAATACATGGTTACATGGAGTACTGCAATTTATGTTTCAAGTTTCCCTGCCTATAAATTCAGAATTACTCTTTCGCCCTTCTTTTAGGAAGGATAAACTGATCTGTTCTAGACAAGCTAATCCTCACTACTGCTATGTGCAGAGTGTCCTAGGGCAGTTTCCTTCGAGATTTAATGCATGTCTTCAGCTAACATTAATAGGTACAACAGAGTTAAAAAGAAAACAAAAAGCCACCTTGCACTTACTCTGAAGATCTTTTATGGAATTTTACAGAGGATAAAACACTCCTGGAAAAGTGTTACTGAAATGTTCTTCCTTTTAAAGAGGACAGAGGATGTGATATTTTTGCCTGTTCTGTGAAAAATCATACAGAGATCAGACAGAAAAGTTTTTAAATTAAAATCAGTCCTATTGCATATGAAGTGAATCAAGGATCTGTAGAGGAAATTATTCACTTGGTAAAGAGGAATCAAGCGTATATTGGGGTTTGGAGCACCCACAATGGAGACTACTTTTTCCAACCAAGTACTAAGACAGGCACCTAATACCAGGTGCAGCATTGCTATATGAACATCCTCTGCTTGATGCCCTAGACGCCTTGTCCTTTAACAAACATTAAAGCTTCAGACCAATTCAGGTATTTCATGGAGTCAAACAACACAAAAACTTAGTGCAGAAATAACTTTAAAACAGATTTAGACTTCTAAAACGTTTAGGCACTTCAGTAAGTTTTATTGAGGGCTCATTTCCCTAGCAAGTCAGGCTGATTTCGCACATTTATACTCCTACCAGTTGTGCAAGGTGAAATCTAGAGCTCCATGACCTATTCAGCATAACTTGCACCTGTCCATCAGGAAACTATTGCAGATTAGTAAATCTCACTGTCATAAATGTTCCTGTTAGCTGGATATCACTATCCTGTTCTTCATTTTGTCCTTCACTCCTATTTATAACCCTCAGCAACAGGTTTATTAAAAGGTTGGGTTTTTTTGTGGGGTTTTTTAGGGTTTTTTTTCCTTTTTGTTTTTAATTTCCTTTTTGTAAATAGGAATCACTGCTCCAGATTCCCAATGACTTTGCTGTCCCCAAACTAACGTCTTATTAGAAAGAGACAGATGAGGCATCATAACAGGTCTTAGTTATGATAAGTTCCAGTAGAACTATACTAGAGAATGAATAATTATTCCCTACATGTGCACTTCTATCTCATGAAGTAGCAGACATGCAAGCAAATACAGACACCTGTGTGGATAGGCCTTCATGGAACTCCATGGGCTAACGGGGGCTGTTAGTGAGGGTACAAGGGAAATTTCACCCTCAAGTAATTCCAGACACACCAGCAACTAACTCTTCCTCCTACCTAAAATCCTTCTCAGCAAGGCAAAAAGAGAAACAACCAGAGAGAGTTGCTTGGAAAGCACAGTCAGCACTGATTTGCATGTACTTTCCTAGAGCTTTTCTAGTTCAGCTTATTAAGTTTTTGGCATCTGACACGCCTGAACTCCATTAGCACTACCTTATAGGTGCTGGTCACACACCTCCTTGTTCTAGGAGTTAATAGTGTTGAACTACATCTTCTGTGAAAATTGCAAAATTAATTAATGCCTCCTCCAACATGCCATAAGGTGAACTGCCATACCACTGGGAGAGCAAGACTCACAAACTCAAAACACATGTGCCTTCCATCAAAGGATGACTTTTCAGTGTTAGTCTAGCCTTGTTGAGGATTATAGTAGAGTTATACTTGGAGCATGCATAGGACACTATTCACAGAATTTGCAGAATACTGTCACAGCACTCTTGATGTGACCACGAACTACAAGAAAAAATGATTGCTTTCCAGCGCTCTGGCCATTCCCAGGGTCTTATTGCATCACAATGTATAAGTATCCCTTTCCCTTAATGTACCAAGCTTAATGCAAAACAAAAGTGCTTTCATATAAGTGCTATAACACATGCACAACCTAGTACTGAGCTTTACAGTAGAAGGAAATGCTAGACAGCAGAAAGAACCCAACAGTCCCAAAGCAGCTGATCCTGCACTGGCTTGTGCTGATGCCTCAGTGGAGCAGCCTTGAAACCGTCTGTTGTTCAAAGGCTGCTTCTAAACTATGCAGTGTGTCATTCTTTCAAAAGTGGCTAATTAAATTAAAAAGATTACATGGCATTTAGTTGGAAGCAGCAGCAAACTATTGTAGGAAAAGGCAAAAATAACACTATTGTGTTAGCCTATATTTAAGGAGTTTTGTTTTCTTGGGCCTAACCTTCTATGTACAAGAAGCTTTTGTTGATTTCTGTGGGTGTTATTGGTTTCTGAGATCTGCAGTGCCAGCCCCACTGTAATTCTCACAAGAAATTATAGATTCATTTTTTGAGACAGCAATGCTAAATTAATTCAGTTCCAGTCAGGATTAAAATCTCACTTTTTTTAGGAGTCCTACTTATCATTAAAATCTAAATAGCTGGATTGAAAGGGAATTAATAACTGTGATCCCTCCAACCTGAGAAAACATTGTTTTGTTGTGCCAACACCAGACTACCTGTATCTACTGGATCAGGTAAAACCATTTATTAAAACCTGCATTTATTTCATTTGAACCCAAGACACAAACGCCAGGAAGTGCTGCCAAGTGACCCTACAGCCAGAGTTAAGGCTCAGGACATCAGTCTTGGACAGCCCTTGTTTCCCACAGAATTCCTAGGATCCAATGTTCAGAGAGATAATATTGTCCCACAGGGCTAAGGCAACTGTGAGCAAGCCTGTTTTAGCCATGGTTTCTATCACATCAAGTATGCCACACATCATCAAGTTGAAAATTGCATTTAACTGCAATCATGTCCTACATGCATCTTCCTCCATCAGCTGGGCATCAGTAATAACCTCATGTAAACAGAAAAGTGTAGGAAGCAACAGTTTAAGTGACTCAACACACAGGATGCAGGCAGGGATTCCAAGAGCCGCTGCAAGCACCACTGAAGTTATTGCAGCTTTCTCACCAGTGCTGGGCGCAGCTCTGCCTCAAAGCAGCAGTAGTCAAAATCCAATTTAATCTTCATCTATGTCCTACAATTAACAAAACTATATAAGGAGAAAAAGCCCTAAAAAACCTAACATGAAAATCAGACAGCTCAAGGAATCTAAATTACAAATGGAAAATTCATGGTTAATTAAAAACCTTATAGGCATGGGGTTTTTTTTTTTCTCCCCTGCTGAAAGAGTTTTTCTAAGGAGCCCTGGCTCCCACTTCTTCCCCAAGGCCACAACTGTACTTATATTCCCGAGTTAGACTGAAGAGAGTAAAAAGAGTGCAAGAAGCGGCACATGGTTTACAACTTCTAGCCTGCAAATATGAACTCATTTCCATTAGTTTTTTGGGTTTTTTTTTTTACACCAGGAATATTTTAGAGAGCTCTGATGACTTTCAGATGCCACCTTTCATATTGTAAAGCAACTGTAGAAAGTGATTAGTGCATACAGCCATATTTTTCAAAATTTTAAAAACACAGCCAAGAGATCCACTCAACTTAGGTATGCAATACACCCATTTATAAGCCACTACTTTACAGAAAAAACCCCACAGGCACTAAACAGGTAAGCCCTGGATTGCTCCTACAGCAGCAATTCTAGATATTTAACAGGTCTGCTGAAACACTAACCAGACATCAGCAACCCATGCTCTACCTTTCCAGTTCCATTCTTAGCCCACACATCCTATCAGATGAAAATGTGAGTTCACTACCATAATTACCCAAGTTCTTTGTAAACTCCAGAGACAGCATGGCATCACTAACTCCCTAGAGATCTCTTCCCCCTACACAACCTTACTTACAGAAACTTTTCACCTTTTATACCCCCTCCCAGAATTTATGCAATGCTATGACCCACTGTAGCTCTTCTGACTGGGGCCTTTTGCAGGAGTCTGTAATACATATGCTTTGATACAACTGTTTTGCTTTATTGAGGACAAACACACCACAGGATCTACTTAAAAATATTAATCTGTTACAGGACATCCTCTATGTGTTTGTTGGGTGAAATAATAAAACAGGACATTTTTCTTAATGAGTTTCTTTTTAAGTCAATCTCAAAACACAAAATGTTTTTAGCATTTCTCTTTCAGTGGCACTCACTGCTGTCAGATTGCCTCATGCTAGGTACAGCACAAATGTGGGTCACACCCACCTATGGCATCAAAACATATACAGTAAATGACTGAATAGCCTAAATTAGGAAGTATGCTTACTTGTTTGTATTTTTCCCCAACAGAAAAAGGCCTTAAGAGAAAAATGGCTCTTGGATGGCCTTAGTTCTCTCACTCCAAAAGAACAAGAAGAAATGCAAAAGCAGAATCAGGAGGACCAACAACGGACTCGTGAGCTGGAACAAGACATTTTCAGGTAGCATGGTACCCTTGCCCTCTGTCTGCCTTAAAATGGTCCCTTTTTAAAAGTCTGACCTTATTTTCTAAAAGATTAAAATATCAGCAAGGGCTAAACATATGCAGTTTGATACACAGAATAAAGCAATCTTAGTTATATTTTCTGGTCAGCTAGAATTAGAGAGTACACAATGCAAGCCTCCATACTGTGAATTGTATCAAACTGTACAATAAACAACTTGCAGAGTATTTTTTTTCTCTAATTCCAGGCATCCCTTTCATACTATACTCAATAAATGGAAGCCACAATATATGGGTTGTGCTCTAAGATCGCAATTGTTGAATCAGAATTTCAGAAAAAACAGTAAATAGTTTTAAAAGTTCTTCAGTTTCACTAGGTCTTGCACAGCCTTTGGTACCTGACTTCTACCATAACACAGCGCTTCAGAGCAGTACAAGCTGCCTAGCCCCATCAGCATCACTTGCCTTATTTTCACTTATCTTCCATGCTGCTTTGTCTCAATTTATTCCCAGAAGCCTGTTGTAGCAAAGGCCTTTTTCTACAGTTTATTAGAGCTTTCCTATAAATCTCATTGCTTAAGTGCTTCCCTACCATATAGAGCTAACCTCAAACTCCATAGAGTCTCACATACAACTCCTTTATTTACTATGGACATTATTCTAGAGGTGCTTATTAGTGCCTTTCTCAAATACCACAGGGCTCTGTACACCATCAGCTCCTTCCCTGCGTCCAGGCATACTGACTGGTACTACCCATTGGCACCCACAGAAAAGATGAAGTGTTCTTGTTTCTTTGGATTCTGGAAAGTTTCTTCATCCTTTTTTGAAGCTTCTCCATCTATTTCAGTTCAATAGCATCTTCCTCCATACTCTCCTCTTCCTCCCCTGTCCTCCTACACACACTCTTTTGGCGAAGTTGTCACCAAGACTACCTCCTCCGGTTATCTCCCACCCACTTCCCTCCTTACTCCATCTCTCTGACACAAACGATAATTCTCTCGGCTGACAGGCAGCAGCCTAGTGCTAGTTTGTCCTATAATTATGCTGACTTCTTGCTTGAAAGCACTTTTCTCAACAGAACAGCTTTTCATGCACCTCTGTGGAATTCTTTGTTACAGTGGTAGGAGGTAGACAGTGTGCTCTAAAAACATCACAGCAGGTTGTGATTATAAAGACATGAAAGAGGGGTCCCTACAACACTGATCACCAGGAAAGAGCTGTGTGGGCTCAGGGACAACAGGGAAGTTGCACTGAGGAAGTAGCTCCCCACCAGCCCACTGGAAGTTCAGCCCTTCTCCAAGCACTGGGAAAAGAGACTAGACTGTCAAAGTCCTGTTGAATTTGAGTAAGAGCTGGAGGTTTAGCTGAGATCAGCTTTATGCCCTAAGAAATCTGGTGATGAGAGATCTTTAAAACTGTTTTTTGTTTTGTTTTTTTTTTAGTCTCTCCTGGGACTAGCCCTGGGAAGACTTGGAATGATTTCAACAAATAAGGCTGATTATTCAGATATAAAATGTCAATTCCATGTCTCTTGGAATCCTGAGTTTGTAACTACAGTTGTAGAGTCTTTTGATACCGATTTTGTAATTATTGTCCCAAACTTGTCGTCAGCTCAGTGGCCTTAATTTTTATTTTCTCAGACACCAAAACTGAACACACATGGTAAGCTTTACTTTTCTGAATATAGCCATATAAACTTTTTTTTTAAGCGTAACTAGAATTTATCACCATTACAAATAGTAAACCACTAATTCAACTGGAGCTTCAAACCTGAAAAACTTATATTTAATTCATGTAGGTAAATTAACATCACAAAGGAATATTCCCTCTGCTTTAATTCTAGATTGGATCCAGAAGTTTACAAGGGGCTATAAGTTTTAAAGTTTATCTGAATTAGAAGCTTCCAGGTCTTTTAAAAGATGCCGATAGGCTTTTAAAGGAAGATTTCTAAATGCATTTGTGCTTTAAGGAAGGAGAAATGAAAGTGCCAAACCCATCATTTTGATTGCTGTCTTAAATCTCAACATGGATCCCGGAGTAATATCTCAGCCTGTCTCTTTTCTGATAATTACAAGGACTAGATGCAGATACACTGTGAATGGGAAGCCTGCACACTTGGTACTGCATCGTATGATGAAGGGCACACACATTACAACAAACAAGACAAAGGTTCCTCAGCTCATACACTTTATATATGCTTGAACCTGTAGCAGCCAAACTATAGAAATGGGTTTGTTACCTTCCCACTGGAATTTTTGCCAGAGACTTGGTTAAAATTCAGCATATATAAAAAAAAAGAAATTCCATTTTAGAATTCCTTTCCCATGTAGGTGGGATGCAGGATGCAGGGATAACAGGTTTGCTTTGCTGTGTTGGTTTTGGTTGTTATTTTGGG
>NW_010321153.1:0-2932 GCF_000700745.2 Antrostomus carolinensis
CATCACTAGGTACATCCTACAAAGGTGCTAGCACTCTCCAGAGGTGCCAGTACAAAAAAATAAGGGTTGTAAAAGCAGGATTTCAAACTTTTTTTGTGCTGTTTAGACCCTACTGTCTGCTAAACTCTGTGGGAACCCCAATTTTTTAGTGGTGTGGGTGCTAATCCAAATCTCACCATGGCAAGGTACATTCCACAAAGGTGCTAGCACTCTCCAGAGGTACCAGGACAAAAAAAGAGGGTTGTAAAAGCAAGATTTGAAACTTTTTTTGTGCTATTTAGACCCTGCTGTCTGCTGAGTTCTGTGGGAACCCCGATTTTTTAGTGGTGTGGGTGCTAATCCCAATCTCACCATCACTAGGTACATCCTACAAAGGTGCTAGTGCTCTCCAGAGGTACCAGGACAAAAAAAGAGGGTTGTAAAAGCAAGATTTGAAACTTTTTTTGTGCTATTTAGACCCTGCTGTCTGCTGAGTTCTGTGGGAACCCCGATTTTTTAGTGGTGTGGGTGCTAATCCAAATCTCACCATCACTAGGTACATCCTACAAAGGTGCTAGCACTCTCCAGAGGTGCCAGTACAAAAAAATAAGGGTTGTAAAAGCAGGATTTCAAACTTTTTTTGTGCTGTTTAGACCCTACTGTCTGCTAAACTCTGTGGGAACCCCAATTTTTTAGTGGTGTGGGTGCTAATCCCAATCTCACCATCACTAGGTACATCCTACAAAGGTGCTAGTGCTCTCCAGAGGTACCAGGACAAAAAAAGAGGGTTGTAAAAGCAGGATTTGAAACTTTTTTGTGCTATTTAGACCCCGCTGTCTGCTAAACACCGTGGGAACCCCCAGTTTTTAGTGGTGTGGGTGCTAATTCCAGTCTCACCATGGCAGGGTACATCCCACAAAGCTTCCAGTGCTCTTCAGAGGTGCCAGGACCAAAAAAAGAGGGTTGTTAGAGCAAGATTTGAAACTTTTTTTGTGCTATTTAGACCCTGCTGTCTGCTGAGCTCTGTGGGAACCCCCAGTTTTTAGTGGTGTGGGTGCTAATCCCAATCTCACCATGGCAGGGTACAGCCTACAAAGGTGTCAGCATTCTCCAGAGGTGCCAGGACAAAAAAAGAGGGTTGTAAAAACAGGATTTTAAACTTTTTTTGTCCTACCTAGACCCTGCTGTCTGCTGAACTGAGTTGGAACCCCCATTTTTTAGTGGTGTGGGTGCTAATCCCAATCTCACCATGGGAAGGTACATCCCACAAAGCTTCCAGTGCTCTCCAGAGGTGCCAAGACAAAAAAATTAGGCTTGTAAAAACAGGATTTAAAACTTTTTTTGTGCTACCTAAACCCTAGTGTCTGCTGGGCTCTGTTACAGGTCAGTGACATGGGGACATTTGCCATCAGGTGGCCCTTAAACACTTCTGAGTGTTACAGGGGCAGCAGATCAGGGCTGGGGGAGGTTTAAATTGTGGCAGAAATTATCTTTCCTATGAAGGGAGAGGTAAGAGGCTGGTGCCTCCAGCTTGGAGATGATGTTGGTCCCAGTCTCACTGTCTTGCCTTGAACCCCAGTCCCTTTTCTCACTGTGACATCCATCCGTGTCATCTCCCCACAGCCTGTGATCACTGCCTGCGGGCTTTGGAGACGGCAGAGGAAAATGCCCAGCGGCTGCTGGGGAAGAGCTCCCTGGTGCTGCCTCACCCAGAGCAGTGCAGCATCCGGAAAGATCTGCACCAGCAGTGTCCCCGGTGCCAGGTATGGGGCTGCTGGGAGGGACTGTGATCTTGTTGGGGGTCACTGACTCCTTTATAGCATCTTGTGCTGCCCCAAGATGGGTGTCTGCCTTTCCCTTCTGCATTGCCATGGCTAAAGAGCTGGGGTTCAGGTGATCAGGGAGGGGGCACAGCTGGGTCTAGGACCCCCCCTTTTCCTGCTGCTATAGCCAATGCTGGGCGCTGTGCCCCTCGCTCTAGGTGACGTACTGCAGCGCTGAGTGCAGGCAGGCCGCTTTGGAGCAGTACCACCAGGTCCTCTGCCTTGGCCCGTCCCGTGATGACCCCACGCACCCCCTCAACAAGCTACAAGAGGCATGGAGGTAGGGGACTGACCTGCCTGTTGCTCCACGGACAGAGGAGGTGGCTCTCCTGGGCTGGGTGACACTTGCCTGGGACCAGGGCTGAGGACTGTCCTTGCTTTGCATCCCTGCATGGGGTGGCTGGAGGGTGGTGGTGGCTGTGGGCCACTGTCCAGCTCTACCTGCAGGGGAATTAATGGTGGGGTGGGAAGGAGCCCCAGGACTCTGTCCAGTCCAACCCCCCTGACAAAGCAGGTTCCCTACACCAGGTTGCACAGGAAAGTGTCCAGCTGGGTTTGGAACATCTCCAGAGATGGAGACTCCACACCCTCTCTGGGCAGCCTGTCCCAGGGCTCCAACACCCTCACAGGAAAGAAGTTTTTCCTTAAGAATTTGTGTTAGCAGCACAAGGGTTTGGACACACAGCTGAGCAGTTCTTATTTTTCTTCTTGTAAAAGAGCTACAGAGCACTGAGCTGCACATCCCTCACTCCTGGAATTTTATAGTGCTCCTGCAGATCTCCAGTCTCTGGGAGGTTCTCCTTGTAGCACCCCTGTGGGTACAGAAATTGCTGTCCCTGCTTGTGGGTGACAAAATAGGCAGAGACAGGAGAAGTCAGACATCCCTGACCCAAAGCTCATCACAAACCCCAGCTCTCGCTGCAGTCCTGGGCTTTGTGTGGGACCCAGGCTCTGGTTTAACAGGATGGCAGGAGATTATTTATATGCTCAGAGCAGACAGGTGGGTTCAGGCTTCTCCTCACCCCAAGCAGCACTGGATCCCCACACACCATGATGCTGCACTGGCTGCTTTGGTGTGACAGATGAGTGAAGGCCTGACCACATGGATAGCATCTGCCTCTCCCTCCCTC
>NW_010321153.1:2953-6257 GCF_000700745.2 Antrostomus carolinensis
CCTCCCTCCAGCTTTTTATCTCCATACCAGCACTGATCTGCTCATCTCTTTTCTTCATTCTTATCCCTCAGAAACATGCATTATCCACCAGAGACTTCCAGCATCATGCTGATGGCCCGGATGGTTGCCACCATCAAACAGGTACGTCTGTAGTTTGGAGCCACAGCTGCTGGTGTGTGGTTTCCTCATCATGTTGTGGTTGTTATTCCCAAAAACTGATCTCTGTTGACTGGCAGGGTCCTGCTTCAATAGATTTCAGCTTTTAGTGGTCCCTGGTTCTGGAAACAGCAGGCAACAGAGGAGGTTTCTGTGTCCTGAGGTCTTTATTTCCCTACCAAGACAGTCAGATCTGACCCTTTCCTTTGGCTTGGCTTTCTCAGCATCTGTTCTGACAATAAACTGCCACCACCCAACTGCTTCTGGTGGGTCTTGATAGCAGGATGGGTACCTCCGAGTTCAGTGGGGCTTCTCCTCTTCCTCTCCTCTTCTTCCCCTCTTCCTCTCCTCTTCTTCCCCTCTCCCTCTTCCTCTCCTCTTCTTCCCCTCTCCCTCTTCCTCTCCTCTTCTTCCCCTCTCCCTCTTCCTCTCCTCTTCTTCCCCTCTCCCTCTCCCTCTTTCTTCCCCCCTCTCCCTCTCCCTCTTTCTTCCCCCTCTCCCTCTTTCTTCCCCCTCTCCCTCTTTCTTTCCCCTCTCCCTCTTTCTTTCCCCTCTCCCTCTTTCTTCCCCCTCTCCCTCTTTCTTCCCCCTCTCCCTCTTTCTTCCCCCTCTCCCTCTTTCTTCCCCCTCTCCCCTCTCCTGGCTGGGGAGGAAAGCAGTGTGGGTTCAATGCCTTTGCTTGGTTCCTTTTGTCAGGCTAAAGACAAGGAGTGGTGGATCAAAGTCTTCTCCCAGTTCTGCAATAAGACAGCAAACGAAGAGGAGGAGATTGTGCACAAGCTGCTGGGGGACAAATTCAAGGTAAGAGCCTGCAGTGCTTGGATGTGTTGAATCCCTCAGCCTGCCCTCTCCCTGTGAGCCCACCTCTGTGAGCCCACGGGTGCAGAGGCCCTGTTAGGGCTGGGATGGGAGACACTGGAAATCCCAGGCTCAAAGGGGGGGACAAAAGCCCCCCATTAAAGAGCTGACTGACCTGACAGAGAGGAAACAGGTTGCTTGGAGGACTTTGGGCTTGTGGTGCTTCAGTGGGACATGCTGCTTCTTCCTGTGGTGGAGATACTTCTGCTGTAGGGTGGGACAGGGTGATACTTCGCTGCTGAGTGGGTGGTTTTTACTGCTAAAATGAGTGGCTTTGAGGGCAGCAGCCTCCAGCCTTGTAGAGAAGGATGAGGAGCTTGACTCCTGGACCTTCTAACCTGTGATGGGCTCGACCATCAGCCTGGATCTGACTCCCAGCAGTGTCTCCCCACCCTGACGGTGTTGCCATGTCCTGCCAGGGCCAGCTGGAGCTGCTGCGGTTGCTCTTCACCGAAGCCCTTTATGATGAACATCTCAGCAGGGTGAGTTGAGCCACCTCTGGACTAGCTCAGGCGCGTGGTGGGACCCTCTGCTTGGTGCCAGCCCCACCCTGAGTCATGTCTGCCCCAAAGGCCAGGGCTTCCCATGGGAATTTCACCATTCCTTGCTTCCCCCAAAGCTCCCTGTGGGATTTGAGGTGCTTGCAGAGTGGGGTGCTGCTGCAGCCTGGCCTGGGCTCAGCTGCTTTCTCATCTCCCTTCTGCAGTGGTTCACTCCAGAAGGCTTTCGATCCCTCTTTGCTCTCGTTGGGACCAATGGCCAAGGCATAGGAACCAGGTAATGGGGCTTTTTGGGTTCTCCTTGCAAGGGCAGCAGAGATGTGACATGGAGGGGACATCTGTAAATTCGTCATGGCTTGGGTAGTGGCTGGGTTTGGACATGAGAGATGAGGCTGGAAAGGCAAACTTGTAAGCCGTCCTTTGTCTTGGCTGTGTCCAACCCTTTCATAGAATCATAGAATAGTTTGGGTTGGATGGGATTTTAAAGCTCATCCAGTTCCAACCCCCCTGCCAGCAGCAGGGACACCTTCCACTAGACCAGGTTGCTCAAAGCCTCATCCAACCTGGCCTTCAACACTTCCAGGGAGGAGCAGCCACAGCTTCTCTGGCCAAGCTGGGACACTGTCTCACTTTCACATCCCTCTGCCAGATCTTGGCCACTGAAAGCCACTGAGTTTAACTCTTAGATCCCCCCTTGGTGTGAGGTCCCACCATGTGCCAGCAGCCCTGTGGGGCTCTGACGATGTCCCTCTGCTCCCTGACAGCTCTCTGAGCCAGTGGGTCCACGCTTGTGACGCTCTGGATCTCCCCATGCTGCAGCGAGAGGAGCTGGACGCCTTCATCGACCAACTCTACAAGGACATTGAGAAGGGTGAGGCTCTGACGTGGCCGTGGGCAGCACCACGCAGTGCTGTTTTCAGGAGAATGCTGGAGACTCTTCTCAGCATTCAGGGAATGGGAGAGGTTCTCCCTGGAGATCAGGAGATTCCCTTTCCCCTGGTCCGTACAAGCCATGCCTGCTGCCTTCGGCTCTCTGCGTGGATCAGGGAAGTCCCAGGCTTGTGGGCAGCGTGGCCCAGGTGAGCTGTGACAGGTCAGGGTGGCTGGAGGGCTGATCCTGTGCAGGATGGTTCCATCTACACCCAACATCAAAGAGATTTTCATCACTTATTTGATTGATGCAGCTGTGTGAGTACAGGGACAGGTCAGGGAGCACACACTTAAACTGG
Source organism: Antrostomus carolinensis (assembly GCF_000700745.2). NCBI lineage: Eukaryota > Metazoa > Chordata > Aves > Caprimulgiformes > Caprimulgidae > Antrostomus > Antrostomus carolinensis. Next base: position 5,697 of record NW_010321153.1, read on the forward strand.
GGCTGCAAATCTTCATGTCCTCCATCTCCTCCTGGTGAGGAGGGAAAGGTGTTTTGGAAACCACCCTCCAAACACCCAGCTCCCAAAGCAGTGCTGGCACTGAGGTACATCCCTTGGTGCTCACACTGAGCTGTGCTGGTGGAAGGGCCAGAACAGCTCGTGCAAAGCTTTAACCCCCCTTCTCTGTGCTGCAGAGTCAGGAGAGTTCCTCAACTGTGAGGGATCGGGTCTCTACGTGCTCCAGAGCTGCTGTAAGTAACACAAAGACTGGGAGGAGAACTGGTAATGAGGAGGGGGATGTTCTGGGCTCACCTCTTACTAAAAGCTTCTGAAGAAAGGGGTTTATGCTTCATATCCATGGGATTGGGTGGGATGGGATGGGTGCTGCCCTGGGACCTGGCTGCTCTCTCAGGGTCTCCTGGCATCTCACCCAGCTATGGGGAGTCCTGACTGGAATGGACTTGGATGTGACACGAGCTGCTGTGCAGTTGGCAAAGAGACCATCTCCAGATCTGGCCAGGCTGGAGAGGTGGGTGCAGAGGAACCTGGTGAGGTTCAATA
>NW_010321154.1:0-437 GCF_000700745.2 Antrostomus carolinensis
CCTGTCTCCTCATGCTTACACACACCTCTCTCCTTGCAGTGGGACATTGGGCCATCAAAACATACTCTAGAGAATTAACATTTTTGCCTTTTCCCTCTTCAAAGCACTCAAATCCTAATTAAATAACCTTAAATCACATCCTCCTGAATTTAGGCTGTCTTCAACATTCCTATAACAAGCACTCTATAAAATGGGATTTCAAAAAAACCCCCAAAGCTCTTCAGCTTTGCTTACCTTCCTTCAAACCTTGCAAGGAGCACTCATGACATTCAGCTACGGTTAAGTTCTGGAGAACCCTTTACCAACCCAGTAGCCCACCCCATCCCACATGATCCTGTTGTTATCAAGGATTTGAGCTGTGCCCATGGGCCATCCGGCCAACAGGAGGGAGCTCGAGCACCTGTAAAAATTGAAGTAGTTTGATAAAATTTTGAGAG
>NW_010321155.1:0-15489 GCF_000700745.2 Antrostomus carolinensis
CCTCTCTTCTCTTTCCTTTCCTTTTCTTTTTTATGGGGTTGGATACCACAGAAATCTTCCATGTCACTTGTAGTCCAGCACCCAACAGGCTTTTTCCCAGTGCTCAGTGTATCAACCCAAGACAGAGCAGACTTGGAGGAGTTTCAGGGTGTGTTACCCTCTGTCCCAAGCCAGCAGTAGTGCACAAGCTTCTCCCAAGGAGGACCTGTGGCTCCATGATTGGGTCAGTGAACAGTAGATTTAAAGTTCTTGGATCTCCAGTTTAACCCGCAGATTTTCCAAGTAACATTTGCTCAGTAAAACATTTCCAAGAATGGGATTTACTGTCATAATTAATAGGTTATGATTAGGTCAATAACTTTCATCAACCTAGCTGGGAGAGAACCTATTAATGAAACTGTAAAACAACGTAAACTCTACAGAGAAGATAGGAGGGAGAATTTACAACTTCCCAGAAGCCCTAGTAACTAAAGGGACGATTTACAGGAAGTAAAATGAACCGGGCGCCCATAAAACACAACCAAAATTATACCCATATCCAAACAAGACAAATTAAAAAGGTTTAAGTGGATTTCTCAGCCCAAATAAAACAGAGCATCTCAACTGAGAGAAGACATTTCATGTTGCATTTTATGGAGTGCAGGAGGGGAAGATGCATGGAAATGTGAGAGCATATCAAACAGGTCGATAAGAAATCAGTGGCATAGCCTGACACTCTTGATTGCTGTTTCAGTCTCAGCCATTAGGATGTGGTCCAGCGGTCACAGCCAACTCTAGAGTAACAAGGCAACATGGTCAGCAGCCACTTCTGCACCGGGGCCAAAGTACAAGAGGTCCATGACACAAATTCAGAAGGTTTGGTGTGAAACATGTTCATCCTGCAGCCTGTGGAAAGGAGTCCTTTCCTTTTTGGGTGGCCTGAGAGGTCATTGCCAGTACTACAGAGTAAACCACTGCAGTCACTGCCCAAAGTAGCAGACCCTACAGACTTGTCACCGTGTCTTCTGAGTGCAGGTCCCAAGAATGCATCAAATCTGTCCTTTGCTCCCTTTCTTAGCTTCCCAAAAAATAGCTTGCCAATTTTTCTTTGTACAATCTTCAAAAAACATGTTCCAACCTCAAAGTATTTTCTCAACTCCACAATGAGAACCATGGTCAACAGTTCCATGGGAGCACAGAGCGAACTTTCTCTAAGCAGTGGTGCTTTTTGAAGGCCAACCTTGGACTTTCTCATCCTGGGTTCTCCTGTGGGTTATATATTTTCAGCTTGACTTCTCCAAGACACAGCACAGCAAAGCCTTTTGAAAGGAGACCTTTCCCTGAACAAGATCTAACTCTCCAAACACCATATGAGGTCTGGAAAAAGTATGTGCATGAAACATTGATTGGTGGATGTTCCCCATACCAGCCAGCTGAGGGAAGATAGGGCACCAGTGACACGAGGACAATGAAATTACTTGTATAAGTCAATTTATCTCTATGCTTAGATGCAACCCTACAATAACATCTTTCACTTCTCTCTTTCAACTGAAAGTGTTAAATACTGGCTCTTGTGGCCAGGAAGGCCAATGGCATCCTGGGATGCATTAGAACAGGTGTGGTTAGTAGGTCAAGAGAGGTTCTCCTCCCACTCTACTCTGCCCTGGTGAGGCCACATCTGGAATATTGTGTCAAGTCCTGGGCCCCACAGTTCAGGAAGGACAAGGAACTGCTTGAGAGAGTCCAGCGCAGAGCCACCAAGATGATGAAGGGAGTGGAGCATCTCCCTGATGAGGAAAGGCTGAGGGAGCTGGGTCTCTTGAGCTTGGAGAAGAGGAAACTGAGGGGTGACCTCATTAATGTTTAGAAATATGTTAAGGGTGAATGTCATGAGGATGGAGCCAAGCTCTTCTCAGTGATGCCCAATGATAGGACAAGAGGCAATGGGTGTGAGCTGGAACACAGAAGGTTCCCCTTAAATTTCAGAAGGAACTTCTTTACAGTGAGGGTGCCAGAGCCCTGGGACAGGCTGCCCAGGGAGGTTGTGGAGTCTCCTTCTCTGGAGACATTCAAAACCCACCTGGACACCTTTCTATGTGATCTTCTTTAGGTTCCTGCTCTGGCAGAGAGATTGGACTGGATGATCTTTAGAGGTCCCTTCCAATCCCTAACATTCTGTGATTCTATGATACGTCACAGACAGCAGCCATCTGCTACCTTCATTATGAGGAGCTGACTGAAACCATGTTCAAGTTTATTTCTTCACCAACGTGGTTTTGAGTGCCGAAAAGCACCACTGTGATCAACTTTTCCAAGGTCTTAGATATCACAGCCTGAATGGATAGCACTTGGATATTACTGTCCTGAATGAATGTTCTCTGCAGCTGCAGTGGCTGTGGTTAAAGTGTTTCCCTCCAGGAATGGACAAAGACCTCCTTGTTTTGCACACTACGCAAGTCACTTTATTTTTAAACAAAACTTCTTGATTTAAACATCTACTCAAGAGATTCTACCACAACCCTCTGCAAGTTTCTCCAGCGGTTAATTATCCTCATTCGTGTAATTATGTTTATAAAAGCTACTTAATTTGACAAGACTGATTTCCCATAACCCCCTGCTGATTAGCATCATGTTCCCGTAATTCTTTATTAATCTAGTCCTGGTGAGATGTTCCTTCATTTTACCTAGAATCAATGACAGGCAATAATTATCCGAGTCATCCTGTTTATACCATTTTAACATAGTAGCATGACATTAGTTTTCTTCTAGTCCTCTGGATTGCCCAGCCCTTCAAGGCATCTTGAAAACCAACAGTAATGCTCCTTGGCCACTTCCTACAAAATGCTTGAATGTAATTAAGATTTGTTTTCAGAAAGCTTAAGGTTTTTTCAGAGGGTCTATTTGGTATGTTCCACAGTTAATGGTGGCTTGTAAACCATCTCTTCACTTTAATCAGATACAAATCTGCTTTTCCCCCCCAAATACAAAACAAATATCTCTTGAAAATGCATACTTTGCACATTTCCCTTCCAAGGAGGAATCAATACTGTGGTTATTATAGCTCCTTCTGTTCCCAAAGTATTTAAACTCTTTGCTGTCCTCAGCTCTACTGGCCAGAGATGTCTCATGTCTTTTTGCTCATCTTACTGATTTTCCACATTTCTAGTGCAAATTCAATGTCCTCTACTTTTTTTTTTTTCCTTTTGATGTGTCTCTTGCCACTTTTCCTTTGCCTTTAAGCCAAGCCAGTTTTTCAAACCAATGTCACTCTTGGTGGAGGGATTATTGCTTTGGGGGCACTATGTTGTTTGGGGCTTTTTTTAAACCATCCCCTATCATAATTCGTATTTTTCCTTTTTTTTTTCTATTAAACCAGATGACTTGTCTTTTAGGAGATTCCACAAACCTGACCTTTGTAAAATAATGGATGAGCTATTCTGAGCTAATTTTGTTTGAATATGATAGATGCAAACGAGGATGGGCACCACCACCCAAAAACCAGCCACAGATGTTGTTCTGGACAGCCACCACCTCTTTGCATGCCAAGACAAAGTCCAATAGAGAGTTCTACACCTTGATTGCAACCAGATCTGAGGTTTGCAATTGTCACTTGTAATTTTTGGGAAATCTCAGGGTTATATTGAAGGCTGGCAGTCTGACAACTCCAGCACACATTGGTCCAGAAGAAATGCTTCAGCAATCTTCTCCTTGTCACCTACGCATTGCAGGTAAGTGTTTAAGCTGCTGGTCAGCCCACTTTATGGTGGGAAGTGTTGGCAAGGTGCAGACACCTCCAACTAACACAGGTCCTGCCCTATCTGTTAGGACATTGACCCATAACCATTCCAGATCATTTGCATCCGAGCTGCCCATGGCTTCCAAACAGATAATGTTGTTTTGACACTTTCTCCATTCTCCCCTGTTTGCTTGCTCAAAATACGTTGTAACGAGAGACTTGAGCATACCAGTGGTTAAAGCTGGTGGAATAGTATCCTCAAGAAAGTTTCCATGGAAGGATTTCTTTCTTGCAAAAATAGAAATTTTGGATGAAAAGAAATTTTTCCACTTACTGCTGCATCAGGCTTCCACTAAACATTTATGAACTTGAAACCAGTTTATTTTTCAGATTAAAAAATATTGGGTTCTCTCAGAAGGAAAGTGTTTCAGCTCACATTGTTTTGTTACACTTGACCATCTATCCCCTTATTTTCCTTTCCTCCTCTCCCAGATCATCCAAAGAAAAAGGTTCTGTGAACTTTTTTTTTTTTCTATACTGGTGACTGTTATTTATATTTCTAGTTCCTTCCACTGCTTCTCCCTTTGAATCCGCCAGGCTTGCAGTAATTTGAGATTCACACTCAAAGTAACTGAGTCGCCACTAACGTGGCAAAGACTCTGCATGACCAGGGTGGCTGTGCTTGGAGGTGACCCTCTGGCTTGAGCTGGTGCATTTAAGCTGGGGAATGCCAGCAGATTGGGAGGCATTTCTTTCCTTCTTCAATCCTTTTATTCCTTCAGATCATCCTGAAATTATCTATGGTAGGTGAATTTGCCAGTTCAGTGTAGCAGATGATTTCCGATGGGCATGAAGTCTCAAAGACAGTAAGGAGACATTTTCCTTTCTATTCAATATCCTGGAAGTCAACTCATCCACCTTTGTGCTACCTGATCAGGGTACTCACCTGAGGGAGGGAGGTTTAAGCCCCATCTGACTGATTCAGAAGTGACAGCCAAGTGAAGTGACTGATGGAAAAGAAGATGGAATCAGACTTGAAGTCTGAGAATGGACAAAGTTTCTGCACTGCTCCTTCATCAGCTTCTCCTGGAGTTTCTCACTGGCTCATCTCTGTTGCTTTGAGGTGTATGGACTGTTTGGGGTTTTAAATTGCTTTTGCAATTGCACAGCTCCACTGACTGAAAATCCCACCAACTTGCAGAATACCACTGGAGAAGAGCATGCAAGATTCTCCTACAGCTGAGGATTTGTGAGACTTCATCCCATCAAGACCACCACTTGGAGCCTTGCAAAAGACAGTGAGAAGGGTAAAGAGATAGTAGAGCTGCAGTTGAGAGATTTGTCACCTCTGTTGGCCAATGTGGACTATTTTTCTGGTTTTCTACTAGGATAGATATTTCCTCAGATCTACATTCTGGGGCTGGTATTCTTCCCATGGATGTATGTAGCTGGCCAAGCTGGGTCAAGGAGAAAAGCAGGTGATAACCCAGGTTATCTGGTCCTTGCATCCCTTGCCTTTCTCATATGTTCTGAGGGGGTGAACTGGAAAAGAATCAGGTACACTACATGAAGTCAATCAGAACAAACTGTAAACCAAATAATAATATTGCAGGAGAGTGCTGGTGTTAGGCACGAGGGAAGTTGTATGCCAAAACAAAGGCATTGGGGATTGGTTGGAGGTGTGTTTAGCACACAGGCTTTTAATTGGTCAGCTTTTACACATAAAAATGAATTATTACATGTGTAAAAACATCATTGCACATGTAAAAGTAAATTATTGTGCATATAAAAGCTTTACTGCACACCTAAAAGTAAATTATTGTGCATGTGAAATAGATTTCTGCTTTTTTTTTTCCTTGTACCTCTCAGTTATTTTCTTAACACTCATAATCTCATTTTTAACATGTTGAAGTTACACGAAAGATTTTTCCCCTCTCTGCTTTAGCAGTTTTAAAGCAGGTTCGCAGATGGTCTGTGAAGAGAAGTATCCAAAATATGATACAACTTCCAAAGAACTTGTAGAGGGCTTGGTGTTGCTGGAAATCATCTGTGCCACCTTGATTACATGGATTACTTTCTAAGCAGGAGATGAAGAGGAGACAGTGTCATATAGTGCAGACAAAGCCACGCAGGTTCATGCTCTGACTGTACCAGGTACACATGAGCTGGGGGAATCAGACACAGAAGCAGCAAGTCAAATTCCTTTGAATGAGCAGTTGTGTGCAAAATTTCTATGACTGCATGTGAATTCCTGGCAACTACATGTATTAATTATGATCACAAAACTGCCTGCCAAACCTCTGAAGTAGTGTGATAGCTACATCCCTTTGAATTTCTACCATGACCAGAGCCTGACTCCCTGGACCTGGGTTAAGATTTATGGGTGATATCTTTCCCCTCTCTCTCACAGGAGTTTAAAAGCTTTGGCCTCAAAGGCAGGCCAAGCTCCCATCATATTTTGCATTGCTGTACCAGCACAAAATATCTCCTAGGCTCAGCAGAGCTAGTCCTGGAGAACCTCCATGTCCCTTCTTCAAGGCATCTGGGTGCAGGAGGAGCACGCAAACATGTTGATGTGCCCCGTTAGGGCAATGAAAGTGGTGAAGATTCTGGAGAACAAGTCTTATGAGGAGAGGCTGAGGGAACTGGGATTGTTTAGTCTGGAGAAAAGAAGGCTGAGGGAAGACCTCATTGCTCTCAACAACTACCTGAAAGGAGGTTGTAGTGAGGTGGGTATTGGTTTCTTCTCTCAAGTAACTAGTGATAGGGCAAGAGGAAACGGCCTCAAGTGGCACCAGGGGAAGTTCAGGTTAGATATTAGGAAAATATTCCTTACTGAAAGAGTGGTCAAGCATTGGAACAGGCTGCCCAGGGAACTGATGGAGTCATCATTCCTGGAGGTCTTCAAAAGATGTGTAGACATAGCACTTCAGGATGGTTTAGTGGGCATGTTGGTGTTGGGTTGATGTTTGGAGTTGATGATCTTAGAGGTCTTTTCCAACCTGAATGATTCTATGAGATCTTTGACAGTGACCATGGATCTGAGATACAAGGTCTGGAGTAGAGCTCTGTAACTTTACTTATGCACACCCATAAATTTGCCACAGCCAGATATCCCACCAGGACTGCTTCTGGTTTTATCCCTAAACAAAAACCAATCTTTCCTCCAGTTGTGATGAAAATCTTCCCATTTGCAAGGAATTGCCCCAGCAAAGCAGGAAGATTGAAACCTTAGTGAATAGTGCAAGGATGCCATCAGTTTGGGAGAGAAGCCTGAACACACCCAGCTAGGATGTCAAGTTGTCAGAAGGAAACAGTAATGATGAGAGGAGATATCATAACTTTGGCCTAAAAATGACACGTTGTACCAAAACTTCATGACATCCTGATAACCAGAAGGAAATCTCATCTTACCATGCTCTCCACTACAGAGGCATCAGCATGGTAAGAAAACCTAGTACAGCACTTCCCTTCAATGCAAATATTGATCTATGCTGTAAAAGAGCGATACTATCCAGCCATGACACCATTCTGAAATATCATGCAATGTTTTCACAACAAGATGTCATGGGCATCAAAGCTGTGAGCTGATCAGAGAACCATAGAATGGTCTGGTTTGGAAGGGACCTTAAAAATAATTTAGTTTCAACCCCCCTGCCATCAGCAGGGACACCTTCCACTAGACCACTTTGCTCAAAGCCTCATCCAGCCTGGCCTTGAACACTTCCAGGGAGGAGCAGTCCCAGCTTCTCTGGGCAACCCAATCCAGTGTCTCACCACCCTCACAGTAAGAATTTCTTCCTAATATCTAATCTAAACCTACCCTCTTCCAGTTCTAAAGCCATTGCCCCATGTTCTATCACTACCTGCCTTTGTAAAAAGTCTCTTCCCAGCCTTCCTGGAGACCCTTCAGGTACTGGAAGGCCACTAGAAGGTCTCCCTGGAGCCTTCTCTTCTCCAGGCTGAACAGCCCCAACTCTCTCAGCCTGTCCTCACAGTAGAGCTGCTCCAGCCCTCTGATTCAGTGCAATGTCCAGGGTAATATTGCCATTATGAAGTTTCTCATCCCTAGGAGATAATTTGGGATGTTTGTCAGGGCCTGGCATCTCAGGGTCTGCAACCTGGAATGAACCATGACCATTTATTTAAGTACTAGGCTACAATGATGGAAAGATGTTTGAATCAGTCACCTTATCTGAGTCTTTGCAATTACTGAGCAACATCTCTACAATGAGATCTACTTTGCCTAATGGCTGAGGTTGTCCTGAATCAGAGTTTGGGTGGTGAGAAGTATGAAGTCTCACTGTCTTGTGCTCTACAGCTTACAGCCCTTGCTGCAGTCTGACAGTATCACAAGCCCTGCTGCCATCTCAGCTCATGTGTTTTCTGACAATGGTTCAGGTGACACAAACCACTGACACCAAGTGGAGCATCCCATGAAAGTGGAAACAATGGCCCATCATCTTCTCTCTTCACCCACTGCATCCTCTCCCATAAATCCCAGGGTAGTTCGATAACCTATATTCCCAGCCCTTATTACTTCAGTGAATAGTCTATAGAAAGCAGGTGATATACATCCTATCTATAAAGCCTTTGACACTTCTGATTAATAATCTACAAAGGTACAAACTAGAACGATGTAATTTCTCGTGTCGTGCTCTCTCCCCTGCTCCCTCCCTGCCCTGGCCATGCTGAAGGCAGAGAGCCCTCCTCCTCCTCTTCTTCTTCTCCCCCCGCCTCCCTTCCCCCTTTACTCCTTATCTGACGAAATCATCAAATTTATGGCCAAATTGAAATGAAATGCAATTTAGTTCCCGTTCTGTTTTCAGTCCATCACCTCGCAGGCCAGTCCCGGAGGATCTCCTAACCTAATCGCTGGATAGCAATAACTTCATTAGTGCTGCCAGCAATCCCCTGCTTTCTGCTGCGTGTGGCTTCCAGAAATCATGGCTGACACCTCTCCCTGGGAATTACTGGAAGCAAGAGCATTCTCAAGTTTTTCTATTTTATTTCTGACTTGTGCCCAGTCAGCACATTTGCTTCCTTGGGGTGATCGGATCACCACTGCTTGGCTAGGTGCTTTCCACCCAAAAGTCATCTCCAGCTCCCAAGGTGCAGGTCAAGATAGGGAGAGAGGATGACATGCAACACCTACAAGCACACATTGCTACATCACCTTGGGTCCTGTGCACCTGAGAAAAACAATGGCCAGGAAAATTAATAGAGAGGTAGCTCTGCATGACACTGGAGATGATGTGGCTCACATCAAGGAATGAGCATGAGCATCATGGGGGAGAAGCCTTGGTACTGTCAAACCCATCAACCCATTATAGATATTCCAAAACTCACTTGCATTGCCTTGCAGGTCAGCCAAAACACTGGGAAAGACAGCCAGGTGGACATTTATCTTCCCTGCCCCATAGCAAGATCCACTCTCTTTAAGCCGTTCTTGACACGTTTGTCCTCCAAATCTTCAGCACTAGTGATACTACCCTTCCCCCCTCCCAGCAATTAATCCCAGCCCTTCTCTATCCCCACAGCTCTAAATCTCCTTTGCTGGCTTTTAAGCTCCTTATTACTTGTCCTATCCACAGGAAAACATGTGTCCCTCCTCTTCTTGCCGAAGCCTTTTACATAATTGCAGGCTGTTATCCCATCTCCCTTCAATCTCTGGACTAAACAATCTCATGTCTTCCCAACTTTTCCTCATAGGCCATATTTTCTTGGCTTTTGAGAAAGTTTATTCCAGAATCCCAAGCTCCTATGCAAGTTGGCTGGTTAGCTGGTCACCAGCTTCTTGCCAAAGGCCCAAGAGATACTTCTGAAGCTAAGCTCCTCCAGTCTGAGCTCCCCAGCTGCATTTGCCCTATTTCTTCAGTTCAATGCCCAGTTTGCAGAGTGCCATATGCTGTTGTGGATGCACGCAAGGTTGGTGGGCTATTGACAGAAGACATTTCAGCAGCCCCTAGACCTGAGGGCACACTGAGCTGCACTGTGGAGAGCTCATGTCCTGCTCTACCTTCCCTTATCTGCTCTTGCATGGTCTTCCTGGTACTACTGAGCCAACTCATGGTCTTTTCTTAGTGGGTCCTTGGTTTCCCTTCACCAAGGGTGGGTTCAAAGGTAGGCTGACTCCCCTTTTCCTTGCACAAGGGATGCTCAGAGGGTGCAAGGGGCACAGGAGGAATCTGACATCCCTCTGGGATGGGGTCACTCATGGGAGGTGAAACACCCATGCCTGAGCAGTGCCAGGAACTGGTGTCTGAGGGCATCAGCCCTGAATGCATCCAGCCCTTGGCATTGCGATGCCAGCCAGATTTGACCACCAAGGATGCCATGGGTTTTATTTTTCCTCAATACAAAGATCTGGTGCCCCTCAGTTTCACATTGGACAAGAAAAAGAAGCTAGGAAAAGCCATGGTCTGACAAGGAACTGGCTCTCCTCACTCCCACCTCTCACCTAAATCTTCTTGCTAGTGATGTTCACAGTGTTGAGACCTCAGATGATTTGGTTGGAGGCAGGTGATGTGACTCAGTGGTTAAAGACCCCTAGTCTGTAAATCACGGCAAAATAGCCTGTGCCATCCCTTGGGAGAAGCACTTACAAACACACTTTCATAGTGTAAATGAACAAATAAAGCAGGGAGAAGTAATACAAGAGCATTTAATGTTTCATCTAATCTTGTATTGGTTGCAAATGAGAAGCTTTGAGGAAATAATACAGAAGCTGGACGGTGGCCTTATTTGTAGAAAACTGAATAGTCACCCAATTAAAAATATTCAAGAAATATTAGAGGAAGGAGATTTCTTGGGGTTTTTCCCAGCCTGCTTTCGAGGATATTTTTAAGTGCTTAGTCAATATTAAAGGGAGGGTTGTGTTAGGGTGAGAAACTGAACCCAGATATGAAAGTCTAATGAATTCCCTAACTCCTTGACCAGGACCAAAACACATACAGGCATTTGCTCCTACATATGCACACTCACATATATGCACACACATGTAAACACATATATTGCTGCCTCTGTTTGTGGTTCATCAGTCAAACTCCCAGATATTTCATTTTGATTTAGATTTTAAGTAAAAACTTCTCAAAGTTATTTCATTTCCCACACTTGCTTGTACACACCAAGAGAAAGCTCATCCACATCTGGGGAGGTATCAGGCCGGAGGAGATGTTAGTTCACGAAGGCAGGAAGCAGAAAGATCCCAAGGAAGGCAAGTCTTATTAACACAAGCAGCTTAGCAAGAAAAACGATGCAAGCGGAAACGTCTGGAGAGATCAGGAGGGTTGCTTGGAGTTAAACGTGCTCCTTCTTTTCCCAGAGCAAAGCAAAGGTTATCTGAGAATACAAAGAGAAATAATTTTATTTATTTTCTTATTTTTTTTAAAAAAAAAGGGAAGAAAGAGGTGAGGAAGACTCAGTAGGTGGTGCTCTTCCCTCTGAATCTGCACAAGGCCTGGGGAGAGGGTGGTTATTGATGCCCAGGTGGAAAAATAGCTCAAGACCAGCTCCTGATCCTGACTCCTGGCCTCGGTGGTGGACTTACCACCTCAGCACCCCCTGTGCTCCAGTTGGAATGTGATGGTTTAAATACACAACATCCCACTTCCAGGTTGCTACCTAACCCTTAAATCCACCCAAATACTAAATGCAATAAATAAGTGTCAGCAGGTGGCTTGAGTCAGCAGTTGAGGTCCCAAGAGGAATTCAGCCCCTGACCTTGTTTCTGACAAAGCTGGTATTTTACCACATTCAGGGCATCTCCAGCACATGCCAGGACAAAATCCTTGCAGGAATGGGAAATGTTGATTAATCTGGTGTTTTAAAAGAAGGGAGTTGAGTAGCTCCAGCCCTGGACCTGCACAGCCCCCATGCTGGAGGGGAGATGAGAACCTGATTGATCCAGTAACACAGAGCTATATATCAGCACAGCCTCTCCCATTACTTTCCCTGATGGATTCCCATCCAATGACCTGATCTGAAAGTGATAAAGGGAAGACCAGAGCATTTTCAACACACCACTAACTCCAAAACCAGGCTCAATAATCCTGCAGATTGATGGCACCTAAAGAGCAGGGAGGGAGAAGCGGGCAGGCTAGGCGGGGAGTTTATTTAATACTCACAGCATTAACCGAGCATACATTTATCTGGGTAAATGAGGGGGCAGGACAGGTACCAGTGCCAAGGAAATGTATCTACTGGCAAAAAAAAACCCAATCTGGGGCTCTCAGGTGGGATTCCAGGGTAAGTAAGTCAGCTTGTCCTCAGAAATGGCTCGGGTCCAGGATGAGGAACCAGAGCTTGCATGCAGAAAAAACAGCTTTCCCACAGTTCAGTTTTTTCCCCTTGTCCCTCATTTTTCATGCCCTTGCGGGTAGTCATACAATCATTTCAGATGCCTTTAGTATGAACAATGAAGCCCTGAACAGCAGAGGCACCTTGATTCCTTGCCCTCCTGGCTGAAGGAGTTTCCTTCAGGTTGAGAGTGGACCAAATATCCTCTCAACAGTTTCTACAAGGCCAGACATTATGGGGAACATATTTTCTGTCCAGATCATAGAATCATATAATCATTTAGGTTGGAAAAGACCCTTAAGATCATCAAGTCCAACCATAAATCTAACACTGACAAGTCCACCACTAATCCATATCCATAAGCACCACATCTACCTGTTTTTTAAATACTTCCAGGGAAGGTGACCCCACCACCTCCCTGGGCAGCCTGTTCCAATGCTTGACTACCATTATAGCGAAGAAATTTTTTCTCATATCCAATCTAAACCTCTCCTGGTGTAACTTGAGGCCATTTCTTCTCCTTCTATCACTTGTTACTTGGGAAAAAAGACATTTTCCTTCAGGGCCCCAGCAGGACCCTTTATAGCTCACAGGCAGCATTATTGCCTCTGCTGTGATTACTATAGGGTCTACTACAGCCTCCGAGGTCTACAGTCAAGCAATGGAAGCTGCTGTTGAAAGACACAAATCTCAAGCAGGATGACCCCTGTGCCCTGGTTCACCAGAAAAGCAAGATCTTGGAGGCAGGAGATGCATCTGAGCCATCCTGTTTAATAGCCACAAGCAGATGTCCCAACCTAAAAGGCATTCCAGAATCTCCACCACCCTGAACTCAGTTGTCCTTCCATTGCATCAGGAGATGTTTAAAACCATTTCTTCACAGTTGAAACCCACTGCCTGATCCTTCAGCCAAGGCAAGGAGACCTCACAGTGCTCTTCGTGAACCTCACAGGCCCCTGGAGTACATGATGCCAGTCCCAGTTGGTATCCTCATCCTCCAGCTCCTCCAAGCTGCATCTCTCCACTCCCACACTCATCGTCAAGACCTCAAGTCAGCAGGGATTTCGATCTCAGGAGGCAGCTATTGTGCTGCAATTAAACAGCAATTGATTGCAAACAGGATTCTTTTGTGTTTGGGATTAATGAGAGGCAAGAAGATAAATTTGGTCACCACTAATTAACCCCAATTACAGAAGCAATAAATTAGGAGCGTACCAAGCTACGTGGCATCCCCTGTCACTGTCTGAGCCATGGGGAGGGTCCTGAGTCCTTCCCCCTTCCTCAATTTCTTCCTGTAAGTCTATGGGGTTTTCAGAAATGAAATGAATCCAGAGAAGGGCTGTGGGGAATGATGGGTGCACTGGGATGTGATGAAGGGGCAGCAGTTGGGATTTTGGCCATGCAAGGATCATGACGATGCTGTCATGAGAAAAGCAAGCTGGGAGAGCCTTTTTGATCCCTAATACCCTAACAGGGAATCGATGATTTCCCTCATTCTAAGTACTAATCCTTGGTAATTTTTAAAAGCTTTAATTTTGCACGCTGGTTGAATAGGGGCCGACTTTGTGGGATGAGAAAGCTGCATGTGCTCAGCCCAAGCAGCATGCATTGCCTGCTGCCAAGAGTGTGTTATCCTGCTGGATCCTGGGGGTGAGGTCCATGCGTGACTGGTGAGGGAGTGGAGTCAACTCCTGCTACGTTCTTGAACAATGATGAGTACAAAACTGGACAAAACTGGAATTACAAAGATTTCCTTCAGCGTATTTCAGTCTTGGGGTTGAACCTCCACGCTGGGTATTGGGCTGTGTGTCCCACTCATGGCTCCACTCCCCAGGAAGTGGAGAGGTCATTTCTTCTCTGCTGCCTTCTTCTGGTTTGTGTCACTCAACTCCATCTTGCCTGGTGCCCAAAAGCATTTCCAAAGCATTTTCTGTCTTTAACCTCAGCTGTTTTCATAGCTGAACAGTTTTGAGGCTGGGCAGTAGACCCCTGCACCAAAAAAGCATTTAAGTGGTTGCTTAAGGTTTTCCCAGGACCTGGGACCTTCCAAGCTTTTCTTTGCATGAAAATCCCACAGTTGCAAAAAGGATTCATGCCCCAGTCCCAGGGAGAACAAGACCTGGTGCTTAGCTATGTGCAAACCCCTCAACCTGCACCAGTACTAAGAATCACAGGAGGTTTGGGGGACAGGAAGGTCCTTGTGCTCTCAGAAAAGTGCCATGGTTGTGGTGAGAGCTGCCAAAAAATCTCTGCAGTGATCCAGGCCCCCTTCACATCCTCTAGGAACCTCCAGAGGGGAAGCCAATGCCTAAATCTCAACGTAACCTTTGCAGCACCTTCCCTGGCCAAGTTGGGGCAGGTATGAAGGGCTAGTCCTCACTTGTAAATTTAGGCCAGGTTTTATATATGAGCACCTTGGAGGTGTCCCTGCTCATGGCAGGGAGGTTGGAGTTAGATGATCTTTAAGGTCCTTTCCAACCTATACCATTCTGATTCTACAACCCCAGCTCCATCTCAGCTGGAGATGAGAGGCAACAACGTCCTTGTCCCCACCAACTGCTACCTCTCCAGTTCCACGTCCCCTGTGTATATCTGAGACCCTGGTCCTGGTGTCTGAGGGTTGCTAACATGCTCTTTCTCACTGTGAGGAAGAGAAAAAAGTTGAATCATTGCCTCTATCTGCAACCAGCACCCCTATTTCCTATCACCATCCCCATCCGAGGGGTACGTGCACATCCAGAAAGGGGTCAGCGGGTGCCAGCACTCAAAGGCCAGGGCAGATCTCCATGGCTAATGTTATAATCCTCCCCCTTTTCAGGCAGCAGGAAAGCCCAGGCAGTCAGGATCCCTGTTCAGACAGGGTGTAAAAAGCTGTGGCAGCTCCAAAGCAAACACTCCCACATCTTCATTCCTTCCACCCTATTGGCCATTGATTTCAGATAAATATCCGTCCGGCCCTGACAGGGCTCAATTCTCCTAATTATAGCCCTATTGACATGTGATCTTTAGCTGCTCAGCTTGTCAGGAGCCATCTATCAGGCAGACAGATTTCTTTGGCTAGGGAGGAAATGAGATGGGAAGGGGGGAGAAAGGAGGAGCAGGGACTGGGGTGGAGGGGAATGGTTGTGTTAATGTATCAAAGAGATCCTCTGGCCCAGATTTCAATTTATTAAATAATTCAATGTATTAAGGTTATTGTGGAGGATCCCAAACACCAACCTTTAGGGCAGAAGATTAGGGTCAGAGTTAAGGTTAAGACATCCTAGTTTGGGAAAAGTGTGTGTAGATCACAGCAAAGGATGGCTGTGCATAGACAGCTCATATTTCCCAGGTCTTTTCCTCTTCACACACAGCTGAACCGATTTTCCCAGGTCTTTGCAACACGGAAGTAGCAAAGATGCCTTTTGCCAGATAACACTTACTGTTGGCTGTTGCTTTCTTCAATGAATCATAGAATAGCTTGGGTTGGAAAGGAC
>NW_010321156.1:0-12901 GCF_000700745.2 Antrostomus carolinensis
CTTTTTTTCCTTTTTTTCCTTTTTTTTTTTTGCTGCTTTACCACTTTTCTCAGGGAGCACATAGATATTTTTGACAGAACCTCATAAGATTTTTGGTGTGCTGGAGGGAAGGACTTAAACAATTAAGATGGTGTTATACTGTACCTGCTGTAAGAGAGACTTTCTTTGGGGGGATGCTGAAGCCTTGGCTGCATCTTCTCCACACAGCACAAACAGGTAATTGCTTGGGTGCTACGGAAGCAGTACAGCTCTCTTCTCAGAAGAAACACCAGGAAACATCAATGCATTACAGTTTGCTCTGCAAGTTGGGCATGCTCTGGAAGCTGGGAAGGGAGATGGGGCTATGATGCCAGCAGATTGAACACTTGCTTTCTTTCTTTCTTTACTGTGATTGCATTTGCTTTTCAAATTAAAGTATTTCCTCCGCATACATGGTGTGACAGGTCCAAAACTGTGATTGAGTGCAGAGTTGAGGGCTGTATGCCGGAAACCAGGTGTCATCTTTGATGAATAGTTGCTGTGGTTTTCTTGTTTTCTTGCAGGAAGTAGGAGGGAAAGATATTTATTTGGGGGGTGGTGGTTGTCTTTTGCTTTGTACCACTAAGAAACTCTTTAATTTAAAAGGATAGATTTTCATAGGACTATGACCTTAGTCCAAGATCCCTCAAACAGCTGTCAGTCTTACAGCTACCTGTTCTTCCACACAGTCTTTTTTGTTGTGTAGGTGACATTGTTAAGTCAGATACTGATGTTTTTGTTTTTGTTTTTTTTGTCTTTTCAAGAAAATTAATTCTTTAACAGTTGTCACAAATACAGTGTCAGTCAGTTCTGGTGCACTCAGTGGAAGCACTCTGTTGTTAGCAGTGGGTCAATACTATGAATAATGACACATGAATTAGGACAAAAGTAGCAGCTTAGCCTTTTCAGCAGTCCATTAGCACTCTTGACTGATTAGCTCAAAAAGCAACCATAGTTCCAGGGAAATGAGTCAGCGACCAGTCAAGCCAGGCCCTGAGTCAGCACTGCGCCCGCCCACCTGGCCATGGGGCTCACCACCAGCCCGCTGCCCTTGTGAAGTGTAGCTGTCCAGCTGATGGAGGTGATCCTTCCCTCCAGGGATCCCAAAGGCATCCTGTGACCTGCTCTGAGTACTTTACTCCTGTGCCAAGCAGAAGTAAGTGGAGTGGAGGGACCACCAAGTTCTGGGAGGAGAGGCTGAGGAGCTGTCTGTGATCTCTTTGCTCTCTTCAGACTGCCTAAAAGGGGATTACAGGGAAGGTGGAGCCAGGATTCTGTCAAAGGTGCATATTGTAAGGTCCAGAGGCAATCAGTAGAGCTAGAGAAAATTAGATAAAACAGAAGAATTTTTCATAGTGAGGGTTCTTGAACACTAGAACAGCACCCAGAGAGGCTGTGGCACGTCTGCCTTGGGAATGGGAAGATCACCTGAGTTAATCCAACACCCTGAGTTAATCTGATATTGATGTGAGCCCTGCTTTGAGCAGGCACTTGGACTAGACCTCGGGAGGTCCTTTTCAACTTAAATTATTCATGATTCATAAAATTCTATGTTTAAGTGGGTTCTCAGTCAGAGTTTAGTAACGTCATAATTAATCCAAACTGAGATTTACCCTTAATGTTTTAATTGTACTGTTTTCTTAAAGAACTCTGGGCATCCTAAGCTTGATGGTTTCCTCCCTAGATTTAGATATCAAGTTTTGGGTTTTTTTGTATTCATGAAACATGAAAACAAGATTTGCAGGAAGTAAGACTATAGAAGTGTGAACGGTGCAGGTTTGGGCTTTGGCTTCAGGCTGTGAGCAAATGCTGTGATGTTTGTTCCTGTCAGAGTGCACGTCCTCAGTGTTGCAATGATAGAATCATAGAATTGTTTTGGTTGGAAAAGACCTTTAAGATCATGGAGTCTAATCGAAAACCTCGCACTGCCAAGTCCACCACTAAACCATGTCCCTAGGCACAACATCTACACGTCCTTTGCACGCCACCAGGGATGGTGACTCAACCACTTCCCTGGGCATCCCATTTCAATGCTTGACAACCCTTTTGGTGAAGAAATTTTTCCTAATATCCAATCTAAACCTCCCCTGGCGCAACTTGAGGCCATTTCCTCTTGTCCTATCACTTGTTATTTAGGAGAAGAGTCCAACACCCACCTCACTACACCCTCCCTTCAGGTAGCTGTAGAGAGCAATCATAGAATTGTTTTGGTTGGAAAAGACCTTTAAGATCATGGAGTCTAATCGAAAACCTCGCACTGCCAAGTCCACCACTAAACCATGTCCCTAGGCACAACATCTACACGTCCTTTGCACGCCACCAGGGATGGTGACTCAACCACTTCCCTGGGCATCCCATTTCAATGCTTGACAACCCTTTTGGTGAAGAAATTTTTCCTAATATCCAATCTAAACCTCCCCTGGCGCAACTTGAGGCCATTTCCTCTTGTCCTATCACTTGTTATTTAGGAGAAGAGTCCAACACCCACCTCACTACACCCTCCCTTCAGGTAGCTGTAGAGAGCAATATGTATCAGCTTCTCTTCCAGCCTTTGTCATCATGCCTGGTAACCCCAAATCTGTAGGTAGCCCCATGAGCCTTTGTGGCTGCATTTTTTTTTGCAGTGGAGATGTACTCTTCTGAAAGGGCAACATGGCAAGGGAATAGCTCTGTGTCTCTCCAGGATGTTTGTTACTGTGATAACACAGATGATTAAAATGCATTAGACAAATGTATCGAGTTTCTCAGGCTCTGTGAAACTTGAAAGAATAATTATTCTTTTCTAGTTCTTTGTATCTCAAGTGCCATTATATATTCCCAGGCTTTTTTTCTCATGGATCCCTGATGTTGTTCCTTCTGGCATAAATTACAAGCTATATTTAATAATATAATAATTTTTAAAGTGTACTACTTTTGGGGTTCTTTTTGCTTTTTTGTTATTTGTTTCCCTAACAAGTCGTGTTTAAAAGAACTGCTTGAATAATCTAGAAATTTGCAGACATATTTGCTTGCTTGCAAGAAAGACAACGTTGCCATGGGTTTGTCCTCTTTCAGGAGGTTGGTAGTCTTGCTGCTCCCAAGTTTCCCCTTCACTTTTCACTCAGGGACTTCATTCTTTTACCCCTGACGTTTCTTGAAGTGAATATTGAGTTTTTGTTTTTCCTGTCATTAGGCTGGCCTACCTCAAGGAAAAGTTCAGACCCTTCCAGGGAGAGGATCAAAGAGGTCAATTATAAATGAAAGGTAGGGGAAGGAGGGATATTTTCCTGTCTTGCTTCATCGTTTTCACTGATGGAGTCTGCAGAAGCAGAACAGTCTGGTGCTTGTAATATTTGGGGTTGGCTCTGTGTTTTCTGAGCTCATTATGGAAAGGAGCCAGCGAGAGAGCTGGAGAAGTGAACAGGCTGCCCACATGTTTAGAATGGGCTGGGAAGCTGCTTCAGGTTCCTATTTCCCAATCCCTGCCCATGAAAAGGGGTGAAGGGAGAAGGTTTCTTCTGTTCTTTTGTGGAAGGGGAAAAAAAAACCCAGAAATAAATGAAAAATGGAAAATGAGAGAGCGATGGGAAAAATCTGCCTTTTTCCTGCTCCTCGGGGGGGACTTGTGCTTGATAGAGTATTTGGGGAAGAAAATGCCATGTTTGGATTTTCAAATACTTGAGTTTCAACTGTGCTGTTGGCCTCAGAAACTTGTAAGGAAGTCCAAAAGAAACAATCTTCCTCTCCAAAGAGGTTTAGCTTGCGTCATGTAGGCTCCTTTGCTTGTAGAGTCATATTTAGTGATGTAATGAAAAAAAATGTGGAAGTGGTGTCTTTCATATCTTGCTCTCCACCAATGTCAGGCCTGGACAAAAGAAATGAAGGACTTTTGGTAGCCTGTATTTGTCACTGTGTAGATTAAAGTAAAAAACATTCAACTTTATCTTGGTTTGGCTTGTAAACTCTTGATAAATTCTCTTTTGCCCCCCCCCAAACCAGAGAGAGAAGAAGAATGTTGACTTTGGAAAGTATGACCTCTCCTCATAGGAGAGGTACTGATGTGTGGTTGGCTGCTTTGGATTCTTTTCTGAGTTTTGGTTGTGTTTTTTTCTTCCCCCCCCCCACCAGCACAAGGCAATTCATTGGGAAAACCTTAAAATGGTCTTTAGAAGATTCCTGCAGTGGCAGCCCCGTGGTACTCGTACACTTACTGAAGCCTGTCCTGCGGGTCTGATTGCAGGAAGATAAAATGCTGTGTGTCTTCAGCATGGAGAGATTTTCCTTTCTGTTAAGAATGTCCATGTTTCTCCAGCAAAATCATAATTATCAGGAGTCAAGACCATTGGGAAAACCTTAAAATGGTCTTTAGAAGATTCCTGCAGTGGCAGCCCCGTGGTACTCGTACACTTACTGAAGCCTGTCCTGCGGGTCTGATTGCAGGAAGATAAAATGCTGTGTGTCTTCAGCATGGAGAGATTTTCCTTTCTGTTAAGAATGTCCATGTTTCTCCAGCAAAATCATAATTATCAGGAGTCAAGACCTTTTGTATCTATTACACAGTCTTGTCGTTGCCCCGCGTAAGGAAGTAATTTTGGGTGGCCTCTCCTGAGCAGGTTCACAGGTTTTTCACCTTGTAGAATTTACTGCAACTTATGTTAAAATGTGCAAGCTGGTCATGGCAACCCAGGTGTGACTTCTGTGGCCATCGCTCTGCCTATGGCAGCCATCGAAAGATGCTGCTTAATTTATTTTTACTGCTTCAAGCTGTCTGAAGCAGAGTGCAAAGAAAGCTGGAGCTTTAAATAACGTGGTAGCAAAAGGTGAGCTGTTAATTCACTTCTCCCTTTCTCTGCTGCTTGCTAGAATTTGGCCCAGGTGGGGACAGGCAGGACAGATTTCTGCCCAGTCTCTCCACTGCCTTGCCTCACCTCTCAAGAAGAGGTGTGGGGGCTTCTGCCCTGGCTTCAGCCATGAGAGGAGAGTTGAGGCAGCAGTGAGGACCAAGCGGTTGGCCTGGCAAGCCGTTCCTCAGCTCCTTGGCCCAAAAGAAAAGCCATTTCCTCCCTCTCCCCCTTTTCATGGTCATTTTTCTCTGTCACTTGTGAAGAACTACAGCTCAGATGAGGTGAGTGGCCTTCCTCCTCATGATTGTCACCTCACCAAGGGATGCATCAAAGAGCCACCAAAGGATCTCCTGAAATCAGGAAAAGTTGCTGCCTGTTCCCCAGCCTCCTTGCATGGAGCTCTCTGTCCTTTGTCCAGCCCTAGCATTTATCCTCACTTCCTTATTCCTTTGGGAGAAAGAGGTGGGAACACAACTGGAATTTGAACATGGGTCTCCATTATACATAGAAAAGGAGAAAGCAATTGTGTTTTGGACTTTATCTTCCTTAGTGAGATGTTTCTGATTACAGGGTGGTCATATGCATGGTTCTTACTGCAGTAACCATGGTTGATACGTCCCCTTCTTGTCCAAAAATCAATTATAACTCTCATTGTGACACTTGTCTTTCTCATCTGCTTTTTCCAATTTTTTTTTTTTAAATTCAGTCTATTTATTGATACTACTTGAGGTTTTGTTGACCTCTGAGTTTTTGAAACCTGACAGCTTTGGTAGACCTGCAATGGCTCTACCATCCTCTGCATCAGAGGAGTTGTGGCCATGCAGTTAGAGTTTAGTGCCTGTGATGTCAAGGGGGAGCTGACGTGTGACCAGAGGGAGTGGTAGGTTAGAGCCAGCACCTGGGGGGCACCCGAGTCCCTTCTGCTGAGGAAGAGATTGATTCTGTGTGTGGAACACTTGATGTTTCAGTATTTACAGTTTTGAGTGAACCAGCAAAATTATGTGGTGTTTAATGGAACTATTTTGTTTTAGAGAGAGGAGAGCGAGGTTTGTTTGGTTCTTGGTTTTGTTTGGTTTGTTGATTTGTTTGGTTTTTGTTTTTTTAAAAAAAAGTTTAAATTTTAAATAGAATTTAAATTTTTTTAGGCATAGGTAATTCTGGGCACTAAAGTGTATGTAGCCAAAGATCCATATGATTTTTTTGAAACATGCTTATACTAAGCATATGTTTTATGCTAAATGTATGCATAGGTACATACAATTAGTCTTTGAAACCTGGCACAAAGTAAAAGCTGGTTTACACTCAAGTTCAGGAGATTTTTGTGGTAAGGTGAAAAAAAAAAAAAAAGTCTTATATGGGATATAAAAATGTTAATATTTTAATAAAGCGGATTTCTTCATGTTGACCAGGTCACTAGAGCTACTGTAAGCAGTAGGGCTGTTGTAGGAAGGTATTATGTTTCAATATAAAGATCCTCTTTATAATTAGTTATTTTGATATCTTGCAGCTTTCCTTCTTGGAACTTGGAATATGTAAATATTCAGCCTTACAGACTTGTTTGCTAGAGGGGAAAAAAAAAAATTAACTCCATGAGTTAGAGGGAAAATGTCACTTGTCTGAGGGCTTAAAAAGCAAATTTACTGTGAGACCTCTCTTGTTTTTACAGTCCCTACGAGCTCAGCTAATTGCTGCGGTACCAATTAGACTTCAAATTTTCATCCCTCTGTATTTCACCTGACCTGAGCACAGACATCAGCATCCTCCATTAAATTAGACATCTGACTGAGCAGCAGCCTAAAATGCAAGTGCCATTCAAACAGGCTTCATTGTAACCTTGGTTCTCACTTTTTTTTTCTTTCCTCCAAAATGAAGGAAATTACATAGAAGCACCAATAACTAAGTAACAGTGCATGTCAGGATCTGAGAGAACGCTATTGAAAGCTCAAGTTTACAGATTATGAGATTAAAGAGCAAGGTTCTGGGAAAACAGATTGTTAACAAAACATTATTTGTCTTAAATGAAAAATACATTTAGAAGCTAGGAGAGGTGTTGAAACTTTTTTTTTTCTTTCTTTTTCGAGGCAGCATATGGTTACCCAAGGTTATGACTGAAGGATTGGTTTCTTCTTTAGATAGAGAGTAATGTTTCTACTGAATCAGGTAAATGGAAGCTGTCTTGCCTAAGTGAAAAAAAAAACCAAACAATTAAATCTGAGCCTAAAATGATTTTTGATTATATTTTAATGAGACACAATTTTTGAGCCCATTCACACTGGGTAATTTCACTTGCTGCATCTTTTAAATATTCATAAAAATTGAGGCAGAAATGAAGACAGGTCTCACTCTTCCAACTGTATTCTTCATAAAACTCCACTGAAAAACATTGTAAAAGGATTTATGGAGCTTTCAGAAATGAGAAGGCTAAAATTACGGTAGCCTGCAAGAGCTTAACTAGCCTACATCCCATTGTCCCCTTCATGTTCGCCTCATGTCCTAAGCCTTTAAAATACTGTACATCTCCTACACGTCTCTGCATATTTCCATTCCTGTAGGTTACTCGATCCAGTCATTTCACTGGGTATAAATCTGTGTTCTCTACTGGAGGAAGCAGTATTTTCTCAGATCACATTTTTGAGGATGCCAGAATGTGTTTAGAGAATGAGTCAGGAGATTGCAGAAGGAAAAATTTCAGGGTTAAGATAGGTGAATGATGCCCTAGAGTGCTGACTTTTTGTGCAGTACTAGGCAATTTGTTTAAAATCCAGATTCTTATGAGTTCCTGTTTTTATGACTGCTTGACTCCTTATCTTATTTACTGAACGCTTCCAGAGATCAATGGGAACTATTTTGAATATGGAAAGTATTATATAATATGAAAAATTCTCAGAAATAGGCCTCTCCTTTCTCATACTGTACCTTTCAAATTAGTAGATGTATTTGACCTGACACTCTTTGTCTTAGCTCTCTCTTCCTTAAGGAAGTCCTATTCAAAGAAGTATTTCTGAAGCTTTCAGATAACTGTGCTGATGAATGTTAAAAGCTCCCAGAAAATAAAAAGAACAGATAGGAGAATTTCCATAACTTGGAGTTAAGAAATTTTAGTGCTATATATACTGAAGAAAATGCAGCTGCTCATTGGAAAGCATCTGTAGGCAGCACCCATTCTGTGTGCCAACGCGACAGGACCCTGCACTGAAATACTTTGTGGCTGCTTCATTAAGCTCTCTGCTGTGCAGTAGAAGAAAGTGTGAAGTAAAATTGGACTTTGGAGTTAAAGATCTTCATGTGGAATTTTTTTTGTTTGTTTGTTTGTTTATAGACTTTTTTGTTTGTTTGTTTGTTTGTTCCTAAGGTTTTCATTATTCAGGTGAACCAGTAATTCAGAGGGAGTGGATTTCTGACAGCCTTCTTGCCCTAAGAGGCTCGTGTGTCCTAGCCCAAGTCTGCAATGTGCACGTGCTCTCTTGGGTGGATGCTTTGGCACATTTCTCCCAAGTCTCACCGCTCTTGATGCATCTTACGAGTCTTTTCCCTGGCTCAGATTTCCAATCTTTTTTTATGGTCCCCAGACTGTTCTGACCAGTAGGGAGTTCACCAGTGGCATGTTTTGTTGAAGATCCCAGACTACATGTCCTTACACCATGTCCTTAACTAGCCTAAGATCCTGTTATCTCCCTCTCTACCATGCTGGCTCCCCATCTCTTTCACTCCATCAGTTCCCACTGTGACCTGGCTGATCCCAGCTCCTTGCCAAGTCCCACCCTGGATCTCTTATCTTCCTCATGGCCCTGTTCATTGATACTGCAGATTTCTCCCCCTCTCCTCCAACTGCCCATGATGTATCACCTTGCAGTCACTTGTGGTGGACATAGCATGACTCTGGAGCTGAGACACTTGGGCTTTTTTCCTGGTGGTGACTCTCAGCTTTTACAGCAGAAGACAACAGAAATTTTTACCTCTCTGTTTCTTTATTTTACCAAGGAGGTAAGGCTGTTCATTCTCCTTCTCAAAAGTATTTAAAAATCTGTGAAGAAGCAATTCAGCCATCTGCAAGCACAAAGCACCACTGTTAATGAATGAAATAAGATAAAACTGAAGTAGAGTTTGTGATGGTAAACTGAGGCAAATGCTCAGGAAACTTTCCACCAAGGTCCAGGTTGTCCTTCAAGCCATTTTAGCACCGAGCATCACTGCAGAAATCTAGCAGTTCTTTTCTTTGAAATGTTGGCCCCTGAAAATAAACATCACAGGCTTTGAGGAAGTCAATTCAGCCTCAGTTTGGTGTCTCCCAACATTTGTTTTCCTCACTGGAAGATGCAGTACTGTGCGTTCCCAGCCCCGCAGAACCTGTGCCTGCTGCCATCTGCCTCTGCTGCCATCTGCTCCCTGGAGCTGCTCGTAGCCAGAGAGACTGTACGTGCCCTTTCTGATGGCTGAGGCGTAGCGACAGGAAGATGAGCTACCCTGATACTCGGGTAGCATTTCTCTGGGGGAGCAGGTTTGCTGGGTTTAGTGTAGTTCTGTGCCTGCTTGGCTCCTGCAGCGTTTGAGGGTAGTCTCCATACCGCCTTCCATACCGTGTGGAAAAGGCCTTGTAGCAGAGACAGCACGTGCTGCCTGTGCATGGTGATTTTTGTTTCTTCTTACTGGCATATCTTTTATTTTGAATTTAACAGCTCTTCTTTTTCCCAGTGTATCAGCAAGATTCTTTGTCACTTGCTGTGTAACCTTGCTTGGTTACATAGCAGTGATTCTTCAAAAGAGTTGGATTTTACTTTTGTTTGTTTGCTTTCTGTTTTGCCTCCCCTGTACATCTGAACAGGACTTCAGAGCTGCATGAGGTTATGCCCCCGTTTTCTCCAGGTCTTTATTCTTATCTTGATAAATAATATATAAATAACCTTTGGAGATATATATATATGAGTAGGCAATAGTGTGCACCTGCAGTGTCTTAGGGTTATCATTAGCTCAGTGTGTGCATGCATATGCATATACGTACGTGGAGATCTGTATAAAAATATATGTCATCTATATAATGCAAAGTCCTTGAAGAATCTATTCAAAAACAGTACTAGGCAGTTTTTTGCCACAAGAGTTAAACGTTTGAAGAGTAGAGTCCCATGCGTGGTTCTCATGGGCCTATTTTTAGTTTCTCTTATGGGAAGAATGGCAAAAAATAGACTAGGACCGTGACTTTGGAATTAGTGCACATAATGTTTATAGGTTAGTTGACAGGAGCATGTGCGTGTGTATGTACCACAGGACTTTAGTACTACACTTCCTGTACATTCATTAACAGGACTCGTGGCAGAGCTACTGTAGCTTCAGTGCTCATAATACTAATTTTAACATGCTGCTGTAAAATGCGTCATAGCTCTGAAGTGCTATTTTCAGCCTTGATTAGGGATTACTGACCTGAAAGATCTGTATTTCTCCGGTGAGAGGCTTTCATGAATTCATAAATGTCTCTCTGGATTTGCCCAGAGTGCTTTGCTCCTCCACCTCTCTCCCCTCCTACTGCACCTGTGGATGGGGAGGATGCTCAGGCTTTTGTTGCGCTTACGCAGATGGTGCATTTATAGCCTGTGAGTACCTGTGCTGCATCTTCTAGATGTACTTGATTTTGAACAAAGAAAATTATTTCAAAGAATCTTTCAGAATCTTTCGCTTCTTTGGTTATTGCTTTCGCTTTCTGCTGTGGTTGCTGAACTTCTAAGTTCTGTTTAGTGTGTTTGGCGTGGTCTGGAAGGCTTGTATTTTGAAAGTGGAAATAGGAGTTCTCGTATGGCTATGTGACTCCAAGACCCTTAAAGACTTCGAGACTCTTAAAGCACATTATATTCTGATGTGCATTTTCAAATCATGGCTGTAAGGGATCAGGTGAGAGACAGGGACATAGAAACCTGCTGTCTTTCGTCTGGGGGGAAAAAAAAAACAACAAAACAAAACACAAAATATTTAAACATTGAAAATTTTAGCAAACTAACTCTTGTAGCTATTAAACTTTCCATGGAAGTACCTACCCCGTATTTTGCAAATCAGTTACCATTGCAGCTGCCTCCTTACTAAATAAAATGTCCCACCTTGTTTATGACTTCCTAGTTAAAAAAAACCCAAACAAATAAAACAAACAAAACCAGAAAAAGAGAAGGAGGGCATCTCAGCAAGGCTCGTCTTCCTGCGGACTTCACACTTGTACAGAGTTTGAAACCTTTGAACAGATGGGGTAATAGTGAAGTAAAAAGCTTCATATCCCCCAAGCCAGACAGAAAGGAAAGCAAAAGCCCTGAGGTGGAGCAAGAATTGAAAATGTTTCAAGAGTATCCTGTCCCCTTTTCAGTTTTACACCTACAGAATAACTGCACTTAAAACCAAAAATCCTTTGAAATGTTGACTCAACCAGAAACAATTGAAAGATCCAGCCTTTGTAGTTCATCACTTCCTGGGCGGTTACACGGCAGCTTTGCTGCCTGCAGTGCGCGGATTTGTTGGCATGGCTCTGAACTGGGTGTGCAGGACCAGATTGTTCAACGCTCACTTCATCGGCCATTAAATGAGCAAATTATTCCAACAGCAAAAAGAGCAAATTTCTACCTTGCCCTCATTTTTCCACCCATCTCTGTCATTCTCTGTTTATGGGAAAGGGAGTGAGGAGGAAAGGCAAATATTTCCCTGCCTCCAGGATTGCAGGCAGATGGGAGAGACACACTGGTCACTCCAGTCGCAGCTCTAGATTTGGTCCTTTGCCTTTGCAGATTTCACTGTAGGGAGTGTTTCTCTCTTCTCTGTGGTTCCAGGACCATAATAACATGCAGATTTGAAACGACATTTTCCCTTACGATTAGTAGATCCTGATTTAAAAACAAAACAAAACCACTCCAGAAAGACAGATTGGGGTGATAAATTGTGAGGGTGGGGTAGCAGTTTTTCTTTGAAAAACCTGACTTCATCCAGCAGCTAGCTCCATTTCTGCTCAGATAAATGCCTACACCCGCTGCATCGCATGGGTGGTTGTCTTTCATTTGCATTTTATAAATGCACGAAATATAGTCAAAATAGGTTGCAAAAAGTGATGATTGGCCTGTTAGAACTGCGGAGTTACTGCAAATAGTGAGGTGCAGAACAAGAGTAGGGGGAATAAAATCTTCCGGCGCTCATCATGGAAATACATGTATTTAATTTCCTCTTTTCTACTAAGTGTAAAACCAGCAGGAAGGCCCCAGAGCCCCTCAGAGCAGAAGAACGAGTTAGAAAGCCTGGCTTTCAGTACACCGGTGAGGAGACAAAATCGCAGAGCTCCGAGCGTGGCGTGATGCGCCGTTTCCTCTCGCCCCCCCCCGCCTCCTCTCCCCTCCGCCAACCTACATTTCTTGGCTCCCGTCAGTTCCGAGGCTGTTGGGGTTGTGACGTCAATGGCTCACAGCGAGTGACCCCCGTGGCAAACCTGTAAAACATTATACGGCATGAATAAGAAGTCTCTTATTAGGGCTGCAGCTGGTGAGATGCAGACATATGGCAGCAAGGATGTTTTGGAAGAAAGGCACGGCTTGACAAAGAACCCAGTCTCCCGATAAAGGTTTATACTGGCACTTTCCTGTGTTTATAATACCGTATGCCAGGGGCATGGCCTCTTTTTTCATCATATTGTTATTTAGCTTTTTTTTATATATATATATATATAAACGTAAGCAGCCCTTAGGTTGAGAAGTCTGAGAAGTAGAAACTTGATATCGATATTATATTTATTTTTTTTTTTAGATTTCTCCGACTGGAATTATCCTGTTGTAACTGCCTAGAGTCAAATCTGTTTCATATATAAAGTGAAGCAAGTTTGTCAAGACCAATTGTTTCTGTCATGTGAAGGAAGCTTTATTTTTGAGACAATTCTCAGAACAGTCTCAATATTGCCTGTTTTTTTCAGTTGCCTTTTTTTTTTTTCTCATGTAGATATTCAAGCTTGTTTGCTTGCTTGCTTCTCCCGATGTTAGTTTATTATTACAGGATAGTAGAAGCAAGGTTGTTTTCAAGGAGTGTTGCTATTTGAGTATGTTTTTAAAACC
>NW_010321156.1:12913-34491 GCF_000700745.2 Antrostomus carolinensis
TTAACAATCTCAATAATAAGCTTTTCTTAGATCTAGGCATCTAGCCTCTGGTTTAAGAGCTGCACAATCATGCTGTTCCTCTATCAGTTACTCTGGTAACTGGTACTTTAAATGACCATCCTTGACCTTTATGAGTCTTTCAGGCTGATTGATTAGTTAAATCCATATGTACAGTGGTAGACAGAGAGTTTGTTGGTTGAGTGTAGCTGTTAGTTTGGGGTTTTGCTATTTACATGATGATAACTCTTAGGATTTCCAGTTGGAGATCTGGCCGCGTTGTTCTAGAAGCTACATAAAACCCGGAAAGAAAGACTCTTTCTTCTGCCCCAGAGAACTTGCAGTCAAACTTATTTTTGGCTTGAGGAAAGCTTTACCTTGAACTGTTTCAATACCACTTGGCCACCCTATGATATGCAGAGTATAAGAGCATAGCTCTTGTATTGGGAAATCCACATTCTAAAATTCAGTGAGTTGTTTTTTCTGGCTTTTTGCAAATTCTTTCAGTGATAAAGCAACTTCCTTGGCTGCTGAAGGCTGAGCTGTCGGTGCTGCGCTGACTTGTGTCTTCTTAGGGCTACAAGGATTCTCCAGCAGTACGTAAGTCACCTGGGTGCAGCTTACTAGCAGTCAAGAGTTTATTGGGCAATGCTCTATGTGAAGTAAAAGCTGAAAAATAAATAATTATAGCTTAGGAGAAATGCTAATAAAATTAAAAAATAGCAAGAGCTAAAAAGAAGTCTGGGCTGCTCTTTTTACTTTTTTCCTTGACTCCTCAAGATATGAATTTAATCATAGAATCATAGAATGGTTTGGGTTGGAAGGGACCTTAAAGATCATCCAGTTCCAACCCCCCTGCCATCAGCAGGGACAGGATTTAACCTCTTGTCTCATACCTCTTCCATATTTCAGGTTCCTGTAGTTAAATCTACAGCTGTCTGAAATACACATACAGAATATCTGTGTTGAGAAAAATCCCTGGCAGTAAAATAACTTTTTATTTCATTATCGTATTTTAGTTTCCTTAGCTTTATCTGCCCTGTGGTAGAAACACCCTGCATCGTGATAAGAGACTTACTAGTTTTCAAGTTGCATCGAAACTACTTTGCTCCTCTGTGCTTGCTGATGGAATTGCTGAATTACTATGGATATTGTTTCAAATCCTGGTGCCTCACGAGGGACGTGGCAGGGGGCTTTTTATCTTCATTCTCTTGAAGTGGGTGGGATACCTGGCACCAGCAATGGAGCACCCAGAGCGAAAGGCAGAACAGTTGGGTGTGCGGAGCGTGGGCGATGCCGTACGCACCCCCCGAACCAAGCAGGCAGCTGCGTACAACTGAGTCACTGGGCAATTGTTTCTTGGAATTTTTCTTAACAGAGTCACAGGAGGTTCCGCTTAAACTTGAGAAAAAACTACTTTACGGTGAGGGTGACAGAGCCCTGGGACAGGCTGCCCAGGGAGGGGGTGGAGTCTCCTTCTCTGGAGACATTCAAGACCCGCCTGGATGCCTTCCTGTGTGATCTCGTTTAGGTTCCTGCTCTGGCAGGGGGATTGGACTGGATGATCTTTCGAGGTCCCTCCCAATCCCCAACATTCTGTGATTCTGTGATTTTTATCTCGTTGAGTTCAGGAACCGTTACTGTTTTCAAGCTAGTTTCTATCCTGTCAGTGGGACAGGCTTTTTCTTCTGGTCTTGGCCAGGATCTGACAAAAATAATGAGTTAACTCCATGCTGGTACAGCTAGTCCCTTGAATCTGTTCTCCTCTAAAGTGAAGTTACTGCTTACTGCTGTTCCCAAAGGGACTTGGGCACAATTAGAGGAGACTGGTGAGGAAGACTGGAGCAGATAAATTGGCCAATTAATCACTGTCTTGCTTGCTTGTTTAATTTAGGGATGGATTTTGCATCTCTTGGTAGCAGTGTGGCCTTTTAAAAAACAATAAAAAAGAACCCTGTGAACACTTTTCTGTTCACTGAGCAGTTGGGTATATCAACTAGACAAAAGGGTGAGCTCTATGCCCTGTCTCTCCTCATATTTTCTTGACTTTTTTGCAAAATCCCCTGTTGGATCATGGAGATGTGGTTGAGCCTGAGGTTTTCCATAAGTATTTAGTAATCATCTTGTTCTACAGAGATGCCCTCTGTTGTGATTAAATGCTGACTGGTACCTGCAAGATATGTATTAATTAATAATAGGGGCATCAGAAGACTCTCCGTGCTCTTTTCTAAGAGCTGGAGAGGAAATGTGTTTCCTCCCTGGTGATTCTACCTCCCTGTCCAAACGCTTCATCCCCCTGCCTCACCCTAGTCGGAGAGGGAGTCTGTGCTTTTTGTGTTGACCAAGTCTTTACAACACGACACTGGTCTGCGTGTTTGTGCTCCAGCCGTCGTCGTGTCCCGTCAGGTGAAGCACCCACAGCTGCACGGGGTGGGCTGGCACTGAGCAGAGTAGCCGGGGTCTCAAAAGCGTGTGAGGTCCACAAGATGTGTTTGGCTCAAAGTTGGTATATAAGCAGCATTAGAAAGGCTTTCTGCTGATATCTGTAAAAGTGAAATTTCTCCCTGGTATGAAATCCTGGACCTATGACTCCCCCACACGCAGCAAAACAAAACCAGCCATCTGCTTGCCATGTTCTTAGCACATTTCTGGTTTGGGTTTGTTATTTGGTTGGGTTTTTTTTCCTTCTTTCTTCCAATAAAGTTGACATCCTGCTTCCAACCTCCTCCTACTAGGAAATTAACTTAAATGGTAATGAAAATTAAAGGCTCTTCCAGGAATAAACACAGCTATATTCTGCACCATCCCAGCTGTGAAGATGAAAGGGAAGGAATCTATTTTAGACCCGGGTCCCCAAGCCAGAGGTGAGTCTGTGCACAGGAGGACACACAGCTGATGCTGTCCTGGCAGAAGATGGCTGGCAAGGTGGGAATCACAACTAGGAAAACACGCACCCCATCGTTGCTATGTGACAGGCGGTGCCAGCTAGCGAGCTGCAGTACTCGTGCTACTGTTTGGAGTGGTTGATGTTTGTACCCCTGGTCTAGGTACAAACATCAACCGGCTTTTAAGCTAATGTGGTTGTACCAGCTCCAAGGATATTCCCTCTTCTCCCTTTGTCTCCCATTAAGTAACAAGATTACAGCAAATTGTTGGCCTAGATAGAGCTTGCTGTGCTCCCTGGGTTGTAGATCAGACTCTGACCTCATTCTGTCTTTGCTCTCTGACGTCTACATCCTGTGAAATCTGCTGGGTCCTTTGTCCTCATGGCTTTGCTCTTTACAAGTGTTTCTTTACCATTCTGTACCCAGGGAGCTGTTTTGCTGGGCACAAGCAGTGCCATAGGCATGGCTCTCGAGCAGCTTACATGGAGCTTGACTTGCTCCTGGGTACCAGGTTGCCGGGATGTCTGGGCTACTCTGGGGAGATCCAGACCTGAAAGCCGGAGGAGGAAAGAAACCAGATTTCAACATCTAGAGTTTTCCTGGAGCCTGAGCTCTTGCAGCCCTGTGGGGTGTCCCCAGCTCATCATGCCTGGTGAGCTGCTGTCGGCTCCTGCTTGTGAACCTCTCCCAGCTCCCTCTCCCCTGTGTTCTCCCACGTGCACATCTTGTGCCCCTTGACCTTAGAAAGATTGAATGGCCTGTAAGGTCAGAAAATGTGGCCACTCTTTCTAAATCAAGAGCCACCCAAAGACTGGATTTGCATGGAGGACTGTGAAGGTAATTCAGGAATGATTTCCAAATGCAGCTCTTTTTTTTTCCAGTCAGAAGCAGCCTGAATATTTTGAGAAACTCCATCAATTAAGTTTCTTTGCCACAACAGCAGAAAAGCTCATTTGGGTCAGTAAACCCTTTAGAACTTGAAGCAATAGTAAGAACATTTTCCCTGAGTGTTGGTTTGTTTGGTTGGGGTTTTTTTTTGTTGTTTGTTTGGTTGTTTTGTTTGGTTGGTTGGTTTGTTGGCTTTGGTGGGTTTTTTTTTGCTTTTCAAATTTTAATTTCAACACACTGTGGTAAAACAAAACTGAAATGCTGTTGTTCTTAGGTATTGAAATAGGAGGTTCTGGTGCCTTAAAATATCCTCTTTCTCCCTTCCAGTACTTGCATCCAAAACAAAATCTTTAGTGAATTCAGTTTGTGAAGCAATTCTGTTTTGAAGAAACCTGGTTTTACTTCTTGCAGTCAGGTCAACTTGTTGTGTTATTTGCTTATATTCAAGTGCATTCTGGGGATGAGGAATTAGTCTGTACCTCTACAAGATGCTTCATACCAGTCTAAAAGCGCTTTTTTATAAATAATCAGAAGTCTATTTCATTTAATAAACTCTATGAAAAAAAAAAAACAAGCCAAAAAATCCTCATGAATTGGTATGTGAGGACATGAAAGCTGTGGTAGCCACGTAGTGCATTTTTAACTCTTATGCTCCTCAAATAAAGACTGAGCATATGTTTGTGCAGCAAGACAGTAGGAATTTTCATGCTAATCTGTACTGTTGCAACAGCAGATATTTAGGCAGTGGATAAGCTACTGGGTAAATTTTCACATGCTTTCTGACCTTTCTGATGCTGGCATTGCCTAGTCTTCTCAAGTAGCAACTGAGATAATTTGGCCCTTGAGATAAAGGAGGAGAGATAAAGTTATTTTTAGCAATCGCTTGCTTTAGTTCTGGCATTTTGTTCTGTCCTGCCCAACCTCCTCACAGAGTGGAAGGATGCAGCTTGTTTATTATGTTTTACCCTATCTACTGTGCTGGTTTTTGATACCAGGCAGAGCTGAGGTTTGCCCTTAAGCAGCTTTCCCACCAACGCAGGGACTGCTCTCTGCCTTCTGGAGATCATAGATCAGCCACGAATACTCAGTTTTCAATCCTTGTATTTAATTTTTGCTCCCCCTCACCCACCCCTTCACAGTCCTGGTCATTAGAAGCCTCCTTTCTCTCTTAGATTAAATGTATTTTCTTTTTCTTTTTTTTTTTAGGTTGTTTTTTTTTTTTAATTTTTTTTTCCTACAATTCAGATTACAGGAACTGAATACCCTATCTACTGTGCTGGTTTTTGATACCAGGCAGAGCTGAGGTTTGCCCTTAAGCAGCTTTCCCACCAACGCAGGGACTGCTCTCTGCCTTCTGGAGATCATAGATCAGCCACGAATACTCAGTTTTCAATCCTTGTATTTAATTTTTGCTCCCCCTCACCCACCCCTTCACAGTCCTGGTCATTAGAAGCCTCCTTTCTCTCTTAGATTAAATGTATTTTCTTTTTCTTTTTTTTTTTAGGTTGTTTTTTTTTTTTAATTTTCTTTTCCTACAATTCAGATTCCAGGAACTGAAATTTCTAAGAAAACTTGAAATGCTGTGAGAAATATTGTAACTTCAAATATAATCTGTACAACTGCAGTAAATCTGCATGTGTGTCTTCTGTAAGTTTCAATAAGAGTACTTAGTACTGTCATCTTCAGAGCTTCCAAATATTTCCAGCTTATTGTTAATTCTCTGTGTGGTCACTACCTGTATTTCCATCCCCTTATTTCTCGGTCCTGTGTGTTTAATGTTGTGGAAGGTGTTGGTAGCGTTATGCATGTGGAGGCTGAACTCCACTTTTAAGTGGTAGGGCCAACCAAGTGTGACATTGCCACTTTTCACTGGGGTGTTTCCTGGGACCCCTGTTCTCCTCTGCGGCCATCTCTTCCTCACTGCCACGCTCCAGACTGCCACTGAGAAGGACATTTTCTCTTCACCACGAATACTTGCTTTTGTGTGGCTCCTTGGTAAGAATTGAATTTCCTCATCTCCTCTGCAGCTCCTCAGTCCACCTTGAATTTTCTTTCTCATTAACCAGCACGGGTGTTTTAACATGAATTGTCTTTCCTTAAAAACAAATGAAAAAGGCGGTTCCAGGACCACACTGCCTGTGTTGGGGGGAGTGGGGCGGATGTGTGGGAAGAAAAGTATTAGGTTAGAAAAAATATTTAGGATATATACATTTTTATTTATGTTCTATATTTAGGTATGAGAAAGGAAGTTTTGTTTTGTTTTGGTTTTTTTTTCTTCTGCAGTTCTCTCGAGCTCATAAACCATCTGTTTCTCAGCCTCTGTCACTCTTGCCTGAACCAAGGTTGTTGGTGGCCCTGGTTCCCCTTCAAGGAGGCTTTATCCTGATAAAGGGACTCATTGAGAGGGCCAAAGGCACACAGTCACCCGACATTCAACATGCACGTGTGTATCTCCTGACAATATATTAGTGGAAATACAGGTTTTGATAGTAATAAACTAGGTAAACTGCCATTATCTAGGATTTCTCTTTCTGAAAAAGGGATTGTGCAGAAAAATGGAAAATGGAAGAGAGAAAATACTCTCCAATTCATGGAGCTCTTGTGGTGAACACTTCCATGGCAGAGATGCCTCACACATCTCAACCACTTGATCTTGGTGAATAAATCAGAAAGCTTCACGAGAACACTTTTTTCCTCCTGGCGTTTCAGCTCTTCATCCTTCCTCTCGCTGTTCATCGCTTCATCCACGTGCAGAACTGCCGTGGACTCAATGTTTTTAAAGCTCAGGGGAAGGTTCAGTTCAGGCCTGGAGCACAGCTGTTGGTTTTTTCACTTTGTTGAAGTTATCTTCTCTAGCTAAAGTCCTTCTAACTGAGTAAAGAGGATTGCAGGATGCCTGGGTGTTCAGCCACAGATAGAGGGGGAAACTTTCACTATTTTTGATCCTTTGAGGTTTCCTATCTTTCCTGTTTCACTTTAGTGCTTTCTTAAAAAGGAAGGTTGTTGATATCTGAAGCCTGTCCTCCTTCTGATATTTCCAGGGCTCAACAGTTTGTTTTCAGAAACAGCGATAAGATCTGGCAGCTGAAAACGAGAATAATTCTGTTCCCTGGTGTATGCCCTCGGCTCCCCCAAAAAAGAACTTGGGCATAAATAGTTGATCAAAATAAAGCCTATGGTCTGATCCCATGAACTGAAGATATTTAATTTCTATTCCCAGTTTCGCAGTATGGTGCTGGGTAAATGCTTCAGTTCTCCCTCTGTGAAATGGAGATAAATCTTTTTTTTTTTTTAACCTCACAGAGGTTCTGTCTGACAAGTTTGTGTGGTGGCCTGGAAATAAGTGCTTTAGAAGTGGTTGCCACTAAGATTTCTCTGATTTGCAGCTGATATGTAATAGTAGGGAGAGACTCAAAGCCATCTTACAGAGACTCAGACTAATTGTTCTTAACTATGTCTCCTGGAAGACCAGGCTGGTTCCCGGGCATAAGAGTAAAAACAAAGGACAACATCCAGGCCATGCTGAACTGATGAAAATATTGTTGTTAGCACTAGGGGATCAGGATTGTATCTGTAATCAATACAGATCTCTTTTTCATAGTCAGAGGACCAGATCCACACAGACTTAGCAGTGCTTTTCTTTTTCTTTTCTTTTTCTTTTTCTTTTCTTTTCTCTTTTCTTTTCTCTTTTCTCTTTTCTTTTCTCTTTTCTCTTTTCTTTTCTCTTTTCTCTTTTCTTTTCTCTTTTCTCTTTTCTTTTCTCTTTTCTCTTTTCTTTTCTCTTTTCTCTTTTCTTTTCTCTTTTCTCTTTTCTTTTCTCTTTTCTCTTTTCTTTTCTCTTTTCTCTTTTCTTTTCTCTTTTCTCTTTTCTTTTCTCTTTTCTCTTTTCTTTTCTCTTTTCTCTTTTCTTTTCTCTTTTCTCTTTTCTTTTCTCTTTTCTCTTTTCTTTTCTCTTTTCTCTTTTCTTTTCTCTTTTCTCTTTTCTTTTCTCTTTTCTCTTTTCTTTTCTCTTTTCTCTTTTCTTTTCTCTTTTCTCTTTTCTTTTCTCTTTTCTCTTTTCTTTTCTCTTTTCTCTTTTCTTTTCCTTTCCCTTTCCCTTTCCCTTTCCCTTTCCCTTTCCCTTTCCCTTTCCCTTTTTATTATTGCTGTTTTAGTAGCTAGAAATGTAAATACCATTCCATCTGGACTCTCCTGGTTAGGGTAAAGTGATGTATAC
Source organism: Antrostomus carolinensis (assembly GCF_000700745.2). Classification (NCBI taxonomy): domain Eukaryota; kingdom Metazoa; phylum Chordata; class Aves; order Caprimulgiformes; family Caprimulgidae; genus Antrostomus; species Antrostomus carolinensis. The sequence goes on from NW_010321156.1 coordinate 20,900, forward strand.
TAGTTTCTACTAAAATAACACTTCTGATTAATCAAAATAGCATTTTTACACAAGTTGACCATAAGAAGATGAAATTAAAATATTTAGGACACAGGAAGGAGGAACTTAAATTATTTTTTCAGCAAAAAAGGAAGGGGCTGAAGATACCGATATGAAATTAATAGAAGGCAAACTCTTATTTCTGAGGGAATGCTGAACAACTTGTCATAAGAAGAGGAAATACTGAGGTTTTTTGATCATTTGCTTTAAAAGTATATTTCAACAACATGCAAAGTTAGATTATGCCAGGAATAAAATTCTGGGCAAAAAAGGAGCAATGGTGGAGGAGGAAGTAGCTGCTCATGTAAAAGAAAGGAAATTCCAGAACTTTCTATTTTGAATAGACGGACCTTTTTAACACACAACTTTTCCTTTTTTTTTAACCACAGAAATGCTACTTATTTTTGTTGAAGCCTGTTTCTGAAAGGCAGATTAGTCAAAATGATGTATTTTCAATGGAAGGTTCTTCTGCCAGAGAATATTTCAACAGCTTTCACGTAACTCAGTTTAACTGAACAAAAACTGGGATCCTAAAATAGAGGAGACAGAGCAGCCACATGTCCCTCAAACCCTCTCCTTCGATGTCAGCCCTTCCAGAACAGACTTCTCTCTCCTCTCTGTCCTGCTCTGCCTTTCTTCTCCTCACTGTAAAACGCCACCTGGTATATCCATTTGCACCATGACACCCCTGAATAGTTTATATTCTGTTCATCCTTTATACCATGATAGAGACTGCACCTTTTGTGGGCTCTGGTTTTGCTGTTAGCAGTACTGTGACGCTATGGAAATGTGGCTTGGGTGGCCACGTGTGATTAAATGTTGGCAGACAATGTCGCAGGGGAATGTATTTTATGATATCCCTCTAAGACAGCGTGTGTGGTTCTGTTACTTTAAAAATAAAATCACAGAATCACCGAATGTTAGGGATTGGAAGGGACCTCAGAAGCAAAGCTTTTAGAGTCACATTGGTTTGAAAGACAGGATTTTGAATCATGGAAAGACCTGAAGCTGTTGTGAAAAGTCTGGTTTTACTTTGACTTCTGGAAATCTCCACTGAGGTTACTCCGGTTAGAGGGGATGGAGCTGCCGATTCCCCCCTGTACAATGCAAGCCCTGTACACATTTTCCTGGCTTTTTCCTGTTTATATCCAGCATCTCTGCAATCCAGATGGGGAAAAGCACATGTGACAGCGTGTGTGTGTGTGTGTGTGTGTGATTTGGAGCAGCAGATGGGTGCAAATGCCTGTGTAGGCACCTACCTAGAGATTACTCAGAGTCCTGCCTCTGTGTGTTGTTGTTCTGTTCGATGTGCAGCGTTATGGAAGAGGGCCCTGTCAGGGCTCCCACATCTGAAGCTTTACCTAACTTGACAGGAATCCTGTGCAAGCATCCACATTTCAGTACCTTTCCGTACTGATGTCTGTTTGTGATGTGCCTTCTGTCTAAGGAAGCACTGATAGTATCAAAAATTGTGTAGGGAGAAAAGCAAGTTGGGATTGACTTCATATTTGAACTTCCTAGTAAGGAGAGATCCTGCTTTGGTGTCTTTTTGTTCCTCAGGTGGGCCTGTCACCCCACGTTTCTTGCCCTATTTGAATTGCCTTTCATAGAATCATAGAATCATAGAATCATAGAATGGTTTGGATTGGAAGGGACCTTAAAGATCATCTAGTCCCAACCCCTCTGCCAGCAGCAGGGACACCTTCCACTAGACCAGGTTGCTCAAAGCCTCATCCAGCCTGGCCTTGAACACTTCCAGGGAGGAGCAGCCACAGCTTCTCTGGGCAACCTGTTCCAGTGTCTGACCACCCTCACAGTGAAGAACTTCTTCCTAATATCTAATCTAAACCTCCCCTCTTTCAGTTTAAACCCATTTCCCCTAGTTCTGTCATTAACTGCCCTTATGAAAAGTCCTTCCCCAGCTTTCTTGTAGCCCCTTCAGGTACTGGGAGGCCGCTATAAGATCTCCCTGGAGCCTTCTCTTCTCCAGGCTGAACAGCCCCAACTCTCTCAGCCTGTCTTCATAGGAGAGGTGCTCCAGCCCTCGGATCATCCTGGTGGCCCTTCTCTGGACTTGTTCTAACTGGTCCATGTCTTTCTTATGTTGGGGGCTCCAGAACTGGACGCAGTATTCCAGGTGGGGCCTTACAGGGGGAGAGTAGAGGGGCTGAATCACCTCCCTCGACCTTTCCTTTTTCTGCTCTTGCTCTGAATGTGTTCTACATAAAGAGAAAAGTGATGGGAAGTGAAGTGCGCTGAGAGAGGAGAGCTTGATGATTCTGTTGTGGTCCTACATCGATAGCTTTCGATATTCTCACTGCACGGGCACGCCGTTAGCAGCTGGCACAGAATTTCACACCTTGTCCAACAGCATGACTGCAGAAAAAATAATGCTGTTTCCAGCAGTAGGGAAATTTATGACCCAAATGTACATTTGCACGTGTTTCAGCTGGACTGTCACTTAAAATTGTAGAACAGGGAAGTCTAAAATGCACGTGTAACTTGCTTCCTTGAACTAGTCCCTTTTGAGTCAGCAGGATCCGTGATGCTGTGGTTGTGCATGAACAAGTACTTGCTCAGTTAGGAATGTAGTTAGCACAGGGTTTGGTGTCTGACTCATGACAGTGATTTAAAATCCACAAGTTCTATAATTTCTCTATGTGTAAGTCCAGCCAGCTCTGCTGTAAGGCCCGACTGGGGTACCAAAGGGGAAGCCTTGCTCTGCCAGCGCTTTGAGCTCTGCTCATTTCGTAGAGCCAGTGAAACACCAAATTTTAGTGCCTGTGGTCCCATAAATTTGGGGTAGGTAATCAAATCCTACTGCTATCTGACTGAAACACGTATTCTGTGGCCAGGAATTTGCGTGTAAATGTCAGTGTGAAATTATTGTGGTGGATTTTCTGTGACAGTTGCTTTTTTTTTTCTTTATTTTAAACTATGCAGTTACAAGGATGAGTAGAAAAGATCCCGGATAGCCATCTGAGCCCCGTGTGAGCGCCTTGCCGAGGACAGTTGGAGGAGATGCGAGAAGTGGGCTGCTTGGGGAAGGGGTGGGTGAAATGTGTTATGCTGGAAGAAGATCACTGAACTGATTTAATTAGTTCTGTTTCAGAGGATTCATTTTTGCTCGGGTCACTGCTACATCTATTTGCTTCCCCCCACCCACCCTCGTAGCAATAGACAAACGCAGGGTGATAATTAATTTGGCAGGTTGATTGAGATTGGGTGGCAGAGAGAGGAGTTTTCCTGGATGAGTGATGAAGCGTTGCTGGTTGAGCTCAAAGTGAATAGTCTGAAATAGAAAGTAGTTAGTATAAAATCCCCCCAAGGGTGTGTTTAAAGTGAATGTACTTTGAGTTTTGACATTGAGGTTTTTTAGTAAGCTACCGGGCTCTACAATGTAATTTTAGGACATTTGCTAATTGGGATCTAGCTGTTGAAATGTCAGTGCTATTCTTCTGCATTGGGAAACCTCAAAACCGGGAAAATGGGATGTTAATGAAGGAAGTAGCTTGTTGGTATGGGTGTCAGGCTGGAACAAGCTTTGGTGGAGCAGTGCTCTATTCTTTTCCAGGCCAGCCCTGGAGGCTGAGGCTTCACCTGTGCAGACACAGTGCTGCTTTCACGGTGAGAGAAGGCTCTGTGGGTCAGTCTGCTCTCTGTGCTGGCTTGAGGGAGGCCAAAGTCTCAGCATCTTCAAATTGTCATTACTGAATCTCAGCTATCCCTCACTGTGCTACCATTAAGGTTAATCCATTTCAGGAAAATGAGCTGCTGAAACTGTAAGAAATTATGTTTCTGGCTTTCTGCCTCACTCTGCTTTAGCCTCGCCAAGGGCTGATTCCTGCGATCACCGTATTTGGTGTTTCACACCAGGTGGACGTTAAGTTGCCGTATTACAAAAATCAAAGTTTGTCTTTTCCTTTTCAGTAAGGGCACGTGGTAGCAGAAGAGATCTGGTTTGTTCAAACTGCTGGATTCTGTTGTATACAGAATTTCCAATTTGGGGGGCAATGGCACTGCAACATTTATTTGACTTCTCTGACCAAGCAGTTGGGGTTTGGGGGTTCACTCTCCCACCCTGTACCCTCTTTCTTTTTGTAAGTGGCTCTTTGTTCTGGGGAGAGGTTTTGAGTTGACAGTTCTGACGAAATGCCATCCTGCAGGCAGGGGGGAAGTACAACGGGGTCACGAGCAAGTCACGCTTGTCCCTACCCCTGCTGCTGTGACTCAGTTCCCTTGCAGAAGAACCACTTCTGAAGGTTAAATATCTGGTGAAACCTCCATGCTTACTCACTTCTAAAGGATTTTTTTTTTTTTCTGTGAAATTGCAAATAAAGATGTAAATTTGACAAGGTTTTGTTTTTTTGTTTTGAGGTTTGGTTTTTGGTTTTGGGTTGGTTTTTTTTTTCCTGTGAGGTAGACACTTACCTGGGATTTGAATTGGGAAATTCCTGTTTTTCTTGCAGATTACCAGAGAGTGGTCAGCTGTTAGATTAATGCATTTACTATACTAATTGGACTAAGTTGACTTCCATATGACCTTTCATGTTGTGTTAGTATTGTGGGTGATTCAACTAAAATCAGAGCTCGACTGAGAAATCGCTTAAAAGTTTTCCTACTCTTTCAGTGGGGTTTTTTCATTGCTGTGTGAAAAGGCATCCCCCGTATCTTCGAGGAACTAATTTCTTTGGAAGCAGAGACGCTACTGTGCACTAAAAACCAGCTGAAAAGAGCATTTTTGTGTCATTTTTGAGGCTTGTGTTGAGTCACAACAAAAAGTGCAAAGACCATACGTGAAACTAGAATCTCTGAAAAGATGGAAAGTGAGAGAAAAACTATGCGCTGAAGAGAGAAGGGTATTGCAGAGCAGATTTTTTTTGTAGAAGTCTTCAGACTCTTTTAAGAAAACAAATAATAGGCTTTAGATACCTAAACGTGCTTTCAGACTATGCTGACTTTGTCTGCTGCAGTAGTTAGCTGGTGTCTCAAGCCTGTGCCAGGCTTGGTGTTGTGACTGGGGTTCTTAATGCATAGTTAATGATTCCCAACGGAAAAACAGTAAATGAGCTTTCTGACTTTTTCTAGGAACTTAATTACACCAGAATGGACTTGACTGTGTAGCTTTGAAATCCAGGAACTTAATGTGTCTACTTTGAATGGCAAGCAAGGTTTAAACAGTAATTTTCTTTTTAACAACCTACTTTTGTTCTTTTGTCAGCTTGCTTGTTACACATTTAGGAGTCTTGATAATGCTGTGGTGCCCTGGCATCTTCATACCAAGGAATCTTCTTCTGTAGGCTACTGTCTGTAAATTACAGCCATGGCTAAGGTGGGAAGATATCAGAGTACCTGTGCCCACATTTTTTATCTCACCAATATGGATATTTTTGTTCTAGGGCTTTGGTTTTCATGATTATCCTCTGAATGGGAAAGTGAGTACATGGAAAATTTGGCAAACACTTTTGCCTGTTGAATACTAGTCCACCAGATCAACATCCCTATTATTCATCCACCATCTCAGTTTAAGGGGATAAGAAATTTATTTGTTCAGTTTGTTTTATTCATTTATTCTGGAAATCTTTTAAATATCCAGATTAAGATAAGGCCATTAACTTAGGACTCTTTTTCCTAAAAGAAATCTGCTCCACATCTGCAAGTAGCTCTTTGTGTGGCATCCATCCTTGGGGATCACTGACGAATATGAGCTGCTTTTCTTTTAAAAAAAATATAAAAATAAAAATCAATACTTTTCTGCATTTTACTACAGCTCTGCCTCCAAAACCTGTTATTTAAAATCCTGTTTGATGCGTGGAAGATTAATAAGGACCTGAGAAATTCAATGGTAGGACTGAAAATAATAGAAACCCATAGAGATTTGTTTTACTGCTGTCATCTGTTTAAGTAGTTGTGACAAAAATTTATATAAATCCAGATACAGGGTGTGGAGGTGGATATTCCCCTGCCTTTTCTTTTTTCCACCTACGTTTTTTTTTATTTATTTTTTATTTTATTTTATTTCACAGTACCTTCACACTGTCTAAAGTTAAACCTGCTAATTTCAAGGAGTGGTGTGCAGCAAGGGGCACGACAGTTGTCTACAAACCCACCTCTGCCAGTTTGCTGTGTCATGTGTCTTTGTGCTTCCTGCCCCTGTGCAAGGGAGCCAGGATCCCTGAAGAAGTCAGATGCAGTTTATTGTCTGGAAATATTCTAAAAGGTCATATGCTGCCATGAGAAAAGTCCTCAAAAATGTAGTCTCTCTCTTGCCGTCTCGCCCAGCGCCAGATATGATCTCATTCCTTTTATTCCTTTGGAGCAGAGTCCCTGGTTAAGTGCTCAGGACGGTTTCTTTGCCGTGCCTGCAGGACAGTCTCTTACCGGTGCCTTTCAGGTTGTCCTCCTGGGCCACAGCACCCGTTCCCCTCCCCTCAGCCTTACCTCCACGAGTGCCCTGTTTTCTCTGTTCCCTTCTGGCACAGCAGCTCAGTACCATGTCCACTGTCTCAACAGAGTATTTGCCTGATAGATATGTTTTTCCCCTGTTTTGTGTAGCCTCTGGTTTGTTGCTTGACCTGCCAGCCAGGCCGTGAGAGGTCTGTAAGGGTCAAGAAAACATCTGCCTCCAGGGCTTGCAGCTTCACCAGGGTACCAGCTTCAGAGGGCTTAACGCCATCCCTGCATGGCACTCATCCTGCATGGCAACCATTCACTGCAGCTCCTCTCCAGACCCATCGTTCTACCTCGCTGTCTCTGCCTCCAGTTCAAAGCCCTGCCAAGTTTCAAAGCAATTTTGCCTGTTCCTCGGTTTAAAAATCTTATCTCTGCTTCCAGCTGTTGTCTAGCAGCCCTTAAACCTTTGAAAGAACTTATTTGATACCTCCCCCCCGCCCCCCCACACACACACCCTGCCCAATTTATTCATTTAGTTAATTTTATTGTGGTGTGGGATTTTTTGTTGTTGTTGTTGTTATTTAACCAGTCGCATAACGGGGGCTGACCTTGCTGATTCGCAGGGCTCCAGTGCACTGGAAGCGTTTGGGTGGAGAGTTTCCTCCCCAGTAATCGCACAGCCAGAGGCCGCGATGGGGCGAGCGTGCAGCTCACGTATCTGGCTGAACAGCACAGCTCTGGCATCTCCTGCTTTCAACTGACCCTGGGAGTTGGCAAGTAGTTGTGGAAAAGGGATTGTTTTTCCAAATATTGGAGTATTTTGCTGTCTGTGTGTCACAGCCTACACGTGCCTGCGTATGATCACTCTCATCACGCAGCAAGGAAGACATCTCTGATGCTTTGGGTGCCCACAGGGCCAGCTGCAGCTGAGCCATTTGATGGAGAAGGTGGTCAGTGCAGCCATGCATTTGCTCCCCCATTACATTATCAGGATCTGACAGTGATGGATCTCATCAGCTACAGCCCACTTACCTTCTCCTGCTGATGGTGTCCACACCAAAACTGGACTCCCTAAGTCAGTCGAGTCAGTAAATCATCTTGTTTATCTTGATTACCACGAAAGCGCAGGGAACAGTCTATCGAACAGAAGGAGTCCAACTCAAAATAGCGTGTGCAGAAAAACCACTGTTAGCTTCTGTATGACCTGACTCCTGCATATTTGTAAAAATAAATGTTTCTTCTAATATGTAATCAAGGAAATAATTTGTGCTTTTCTGTTACTGAAAAAGAAATTTATCGGGAACATTTTGTGCCTACAGGCTGGTAACAAACAGTTTCTTTTTTACCAGTGGAAATACGATCCTGACTGAAGGAGAGCTAGTACGCGTGCAGTCAGAGAGTGTGTATCATACTGTACCCCATTCAGCGCAAGCTGTGAGGAGGCAGTGTCAAAGAACTCAACAGTGAGACACTGTTCCACATCCTCAACATGCCCATTCAACAACATCTCTTCCAAAGATTGAAGATGTTATCCTCATGTTTAAATACAGGCTCTTTTATTTGGTGAAGGTTGAAACAAGATGCCAGGCAGTGGAATGATTGGATGCTCCTATCTTGCTCTACTGGACACTGATTCCCAAATATAACCAACTCTTCAAACTGCTGGCCACCACCCAGCCAAAACTCATAATCTCATTGGTAATTAATTTTTGCTGCTGCTAAATGCTCTAAATCCTTGCAGGAGCAGAAAAAAGGGCATTTTTTACAGGTTCTCAGCTGTTTGAGGGAGCTCAGGGTATCCCATCCATTTATTGCAGCCAGTTCAACAGAGAATCTTGGATGCGAAGTGTTTGGCTCCCAGTCACAGATAGGGCAGCAGAGCAATTTCTTTAGCATTCCTGTGCTTTGCTCTGCGCTCACCTTTTGTTTATTGACTAGAGGAGAGCAGGACTCTCAGGTTCACTGCAATGGAAACGTGGCGTTCAGCCACAGTCTGAAATCTTTAAAGTCCAAGGGAATAAGCCAGTGAGTTGAGGCAAGGTCCTGACACATGGGTTTGGATATGTGATCCTGCTTCTGTCTGTTTGAATTCCATTCACTAGCTTTAGCTCACCTTTATCGTCACCATCAAAATATCTTTATAACTGTAAAAGTGTTGTGTATGTGTAAATATATATCTAAATAAAATCCCAGAGTAGTAGAGTTAAAATAGGCTCTGAATTCATTTAAAGTCTTTTATTAAACGCTGAGTATAACTGCTTCATTGCTCCTCTTAAGTACTTACCATGAAAAGATCTGCTCATTCCCTCTAATAAAACTGGGCTGAGTGTTATATTTGCTTGAATAAAAAATTCCCATGGTTTCAAAATGCTGCTGCACTCTGCTACTGCCTGAGGACTCCCTCCCCTTCCTAAGAATATCTGTGGGACTGCTCATATTCTAATATGCTGGGGTTTTTTTCCTCACTTGTGCCCAGTTGTGGAGGTCCTTATAAGAAGATTTTGCCTTTTGTATTTCTGCAAGTTGTTTCTTGGGTTGTTTGGGTTTTGGGGGGTTTTTTCAGCTATGGTATAGTTAGCAGTATTGCTGGCTCAAGGGTGCCAAAATCAAAACCTAGCTCAGAAAAGATGATTTAGGGAAAAACAAGACATAGAAACAGCTAAAAAGGTTTGAATTGTCATTCTTTACTTTGTCTTTTTACTTATTTAGATCTTTTATGCTATGTGTGGGCACATTTTCCTGCAGTTCTCTAGTGCTGAGGAGGCTTAGAATTATGATCTATGAATTTTAATGGAAGTGAGATTATTATGTAATCATATGATGAGGCTTTAATTAAATCACCAAATAGGAGAACAACTGCATTGAGAGAGGTGAGAACTGAAGGTGTTAAATTGAAAATGTCTTTGTTCTACTTCGGCATGGGTACCTCAGATATCTAAAGCAGACAGTTCTTTTACCATTCCTTATTCCTTTGCAGGCATCATGGCATTAGTGAGCATCTGGTTTACATTTTAAATTTGGTTTTACAACCACGTGGCCTACAGACTTTGTAGTGTTTATAGCAAAAGCTTGAGTTTTAGAGCACAGACTACCACCCTACGTGTTCGGAGTGAGCTAGCCCCGCTTCACTTCTTCTCTTTTTCTCTCTGTGACTGTGATTTTGGTATTAGGGTCTTCTCCATTCTCACCTCCTCTGCCATTCACATTCCTCCCACTCAGCTGGGCTGGGGGAGGCTGATTTGCCTGAAGACCTGTTACTCAATTAGTAGGCTAGAGCAAGCTGGTTGGCTTTAGTGGAACCCATGTTTTTGTGCATTCTTGAACATGCAAGAGTTGTTCTTGTTGCTGGAAGATGCCTTCATTTTTAACTGTTAAAACTGTCAGAGATGGGTGTCCAGGATGGTTTTAGAGGAAATGTGAAGAAGATACTTTCCTTCTGAGAGAGACTGCACACATATAACTGTGTGGGAGTTTGATTTTGGTTTTATCCCTCCTTTTCTTCTGCTGGTATGCTCAGCCTCAGCAGCCTGGTCAGTAAGAACGATAAAGAAAAATAATGGGATGATGTGAGGCTGTTTACCATCACTCTGAGCCAGATCAAATCGTAGTAATTTTTAGAGGAACTGGTGGGATCTGGAACAAACCTTTCTGATAAACCCCTCTACTTCCAAACACATTTTTGTGCCTGTATCTCTGTTTTCATGCATGCACCAGTTAAACAATATGTTGGTTTTGGGGTTTTTTTTTTTCAGATTTCAGAAGGTTGACTCAGACTGAAGTGGATTAATGCACACTTTCTGTTTCTGAGTGTTTGTGGTTGCTTTGTGGTGGGGTTTTTTGTTGTTTTTGTTTGTTTGCTTGTTTGTTTTCTAAGTACTGTTTCCTTCATCTTATTATTTCTATAAATATTAATTTCCAAGTAGCCTGATAGGTCAAGCATACTTGCTTTCCTCCTTTTCTGCATATCATACTCCAGCACTTAACTGTTTGTCCCTTCAAAGAAAACGTTTCCCAGGTTCAGAGGTAATCTAGCACAGTGTGGCTTGTTGAGGTGTGTCATACCTGAGCAATTGTCCCTCTGTAAGATGTTGACCTGGCAGAGATTTTGTTACAACTGCTCAGCTTGTGTATTTGTTTTGTTTTCTGTCTTCTGTCTTAAAGCTGGAGGCCTTTGTGTGAATTTGATATACTACTTACTTAATTTTTTCCTTCTTCACTCCTTTATTACTATGGAGCATTGCAGATATGCCAAGAACATTCTAGCATGAGATTAAAACTGTTTTCTAGATTGTGAGGAAGAAATACATTTTAAAGCCAAGAATGATTTGGTGGCTTATAAAAATGGGAGGAAAAGGTTGGCTTCATAGGGTTATGCATTTTACTACCATGCTTGAAAACTGCCTAGTATTGGCAAGGTCTCTAAGTATCCTGGAACTCTTCCTTTGCTTCCTTGTGCTCACCATTTTACCAGCTGATAATCACAGGGTTAACTCAGTCGAGCATCCTGGCATAGTACATGGCATACTAAGAGAGAACAATGGTGTTGAAATTATTTTACACTAGGGGCAATGGATCCATCAGCAAAAACACAAACACGGCTGATTCCACAAAGGCACATTTGTAGAGAAATTAAATGAAGTGTGGGTTGTATAATTTGCTATGAAGAGTTAGCAGCTTGCTAATAAAACACTGCCAGAATAAGCAAGGGGTCGCTCCGTTGGTTCCAATGCGTTCATGACTGGTTGATTCACTGGTGACTTTGGCCTCTCTTCAGTAAGTGATGATAGTTAGATGCTGAGAAATGGAGCAAGGATGAGTTGTTGCAGCTTTTGGACTCATTTCTCCCTGTAACATTAGCTGCTGCTACAGCATCCAATCTTGTAGAGCACCCCGGGATCACCCACACCTGGTAGAGGAGCAGGGCTAGAGATGGGGCACCTGGGCCAACAGGCACCCGCAAACCATGGCGAAGGCAGAGCAGCAGAGCAGAGCAAAGCAAGGGCTGGCTGTAAGGCTGGAGAAGCTCAGGAGAGCACTCCAAGGGCTGAAGAACTCTGTGTGGAGATGGGAAGCACCAGCCATTAACTGGGGAACAAGGTGGACAAACTGTGCCTGAAGCAGAGCGAATGCTTAAGGACTTGATTCAGGCTTAAGGATTGGTGGTGATCACAAGCAACCACCCCTGGCACACATCAGTCTGGTTTCCTGGGACTGGCTGGACTGAGAACATCCTTACATTTAGGGAACCTCCTCCAACAGGAATGGTAACTCCAAGCTTGACTCTTAATGGCATTGCTTATTTTTGGTGGCAATAGTAAAGCAACACTTTGCTTTTCAGCTATGGAATCAGCAAGGGTAGGAGCATGAAAAACCTGGCAGTGGGATCTCATGCTACACTTGGAGAGCGTGGTATGCACTGCCAAATGTCTATAGAGCCTGCAGAACCACAGTAAGCATAGCCAGGTCTGTAATGTTTATCCTTTTTTCTTTTCTTTTTTTTTTTTTTTTTTTTTTTTTTTAAACTAGGAAATATTTTTTGTGTTAATTTCACTGGTAGGAAGTTGTAGGTAAAGATATCCCTTATCATGCTGGGAATTGCAGGTGGTCAGGCTCAAGCTAAATTAATTTTTCTTTAGCCAAGTAAATTTCAGAAGCAAGCACAGCTTCCCCACAAGGCATAGGGGCTGAGGAGTTAAAACTGAAGAGGTTTTCTTGGTCTGGAGTGGCAGGAGCCAGGAAGGAAGCATAGGTATGAGGGTTTTGGTAAAGGTTTAGTGAAGCACATAACCTTTGGTAGATGCATCTCTTGGTAGCTTTTGCCTGCTAGTTGTTAACTTGAGAGGCCAACTTTCATAAACATCAAAGCTGGATCTCATACAGTAAGGAGCAAACATAACAGTATGGGGAAACAAACAGGGAAACCTCACACAGCCAGTGTTTCCACCAGCAGTATATGGAAAAAGGAAATAATCACAGGAAAAAGAGGAGGTCAGTCATGAGGCTGTGTCAGGTAAAAAAAAGTGTTGTGTCATTTCTGATCTTTGATGCCTGTCTGCACGTGTGGTTTGTCTCCAGTTATGGGGGTAGGCAACTGTAAGTAATAACTTAAAGAAATGAAGGGGCCCTTGGAGAAGGAGAGGATAAGTAGAAACAGTTGATGGAGAAGATAAAGATTTCATATGAGATGTATGTGACTTTCCTCATGTTTCAAAGTAGTTTTAATCTCTCGTCCTGGGATGAGTGTTTCAAAAGCATGTTCTGCAATAAGCATAGGTTGTAAATCTCGTTACGTATGAGACCTGGGAGAAGGCATTTCCTTTGGGAAAGAACATTGGGGGAAAAAGAGCAAGAAAATGTTCGTGACTGTAAGTCATTACCTGTCACATTAACTCGCCTACCTTTCATTCACGTATTTTTATATTTGCATTAAGCTGTGCTCGTATGAGTAATAAAAAGCATTACCCAGAAGAGATCCCTGAGCAGATTTTTTTTAAAAAAAAAAAAAAAGAAAAGAAAAAGCCAAGTCCGAGGCTGGAACGCAGAGCGGCCAAGCGCTCAGAGGCAGGATTAGCAGCAGCAGCTGCCGTGTGTGCTGTACAGCTCGGGCTCCGCCAGAACCGTGCCTAGACCATCCCTGCTGCTTTCCAGGATTTTTTTAGGCAGGTGTGAGGATAGCTTTATTGTCAGCAGTTCACATTTTGCACCATTTGTGGTGGTGAGTGAGAAGCTGAACACGAGCAGACAATGTGCGCTTGCAGCCCAGAAGGCCAATAACCGTGTCCTGGGCTGCACCCAGAGCAGCGTGGGCAGCAGGTCAAGGGAGGTGATTCTGCCCCTCTGCTCCGCTCTTGTAAGGCCCCACTTGAAATACTGCGTCCAGTTCTGGAGCCCCCAACATAAGAAAGACATGGACCAGTTAGAACAAGTCCAGAGAAGGGCCACCAGGATGATCTGAGGGCTGGAGCACCTCTGCTACGAGGACAGGCTGAGAGAGTTGGGGCTGTTCAGCCTGGAGAAGAGAAGGCTCTGGGGAGATCTTATAGCGGCCTCCCAGTACCTGAAGGGGCTACAAGAAAGCTGGGGAGGGACTTTTCATAAGGGCAACTAATGACAAGACAAGGGGAAATGGGTTTAAACTGAAAGAGGGGAGGTTTAGATTA